>NC_089835.1:5810665-5813165 GCF_035046505.1 Tiliqua scincoides
TTAGGGTTAGGGTTAGGGTTAGGGTTAGGGTTAGGGTTAGGGTTAGGGTTAGGGTTAGGGTTAGGGTTAGGGTTAGGGTTAGGGTTAGGGTTAGGGTTAGGGATTAGGGTTAGGGTTAGGGTTAGGGTTAGGGTTAGGGTTAGGGTTAGGGTTAGGGTTAGGGTTAGGGTTAGGGTTAGGGTTAGGGTTAGGGTTAGGGTTAGGGTTTAGGGTTAGGGTTAGGGTTAGGGTTAGGGTTAGGGTTAGGGTTAGGGTTAGGGTTAGGGTTAGGGTTAGGGTTAGGGTTAGGGTTAGGGTTAGGTTAGGGTTAGGGTTAGGGTTAGGGTTAGGGTTAGGGTTAGGGTTAGGGTTAGGGTTAGGGTTAGGGTTAGGGTTAGGGTTAGGGTTAGGGTAGGGTTAGGGTTAGGGTTAGGGTTAGGGTTAGGGTTAGGGTTAGGGTTAGGGTTAGGGTTAGGGTTAGGGTTAGGGTTAGGGTTAGGGTTAGGGTTAGGTTAGGGTTAGGGTTAGGGTTAGGGTTAGGGTTAGGGTTAGGGTTAGGGTTAGGGTTAGGGTTAGGGTTAGGGTTAGGGTTAGGGTTAGGGTTAGGGTTAGGGTTAGGGTTAGGGTTAGGGTTAGGGTTAGGGTTAGGTTAGGGTTAGGGTTAGGGTTAGGGTTAGGGTTAGGGTTAGGGTTAGGGTTAGGGTTAGGGTTAGGGTTAGGGTTAGGGTTAGGGTTAGGGTTAGGGTTAGGGTTAGGGTTAGGGTTAGGGTTAGGGTTAGGGTTAGGGTTAGGGTTAGGGTTAGGGTTAGGGTTAGGGTTAGGGTTAGGGTTAGGGTTAGGGTTAGGGTTAGGGTTAGGGTTAGGGTTAGGGTTAGGTTAGGGTTAGGGTTAGGGTTAGGGTTAGGGTTAGGGTTAGGGTTAGGGTTAGGGTTAGGGTTAGGGTTAGGGTTAGGGTTAGGGTTAGGGTTAGGGTTAGGGTAGGTTAGGGTTAGGGTTAGGGTTAGGGTTAGGGTTAGGGTTAGGGTTAGGGTTAGGGTTAGGGTTAGGTTAGGGTTAGGGTTAGGGTTAGGGTTAGGGTTAGGGTTAGGGTTAGGGTTAGGGTTAGGGTTAGGGTTAGGGTTAGGGTTAGGGTTAGGGTTAGGGTTAGGGTTAGGTTAGGTTAGGGTTAGGGTTAGGGTTAGGGTTAGGGTTAGGGTTAGGGTTAGGGTTAGGGTTAGGGTTAGGGTTAGGGTTAGGGTTAGGGTTAGGGTTAGGGTTAGGTTAGGTTAGGGTTAGGGTTAGGGTTAGGGTTAGGGTTAGGGTTAGGGTTAGGGTTAGGGTTAGGGTTAGGGTTAGGGTTAGGGTTAGGGTTAGGGTTAGGGTTAGGGTTAGGGTTAGGGTTAGGGTTAGGGTTAGGTTAGGGTTAGGGTTAGGGTTAGGGTTAGGGTTAGGGTTAGGGTTAGGGTTAGGGTTAGGGTTAGGGTTAGGGTTAGGGTTAGGGTTAGGGTTAGGGTTAGGGTTAGGGTTAGGGTTAGGGTTAGGGTTAGGGTTAGGGTTAGGTTAGGGTTAGGGTTAGGGTTAGGGTTAGGGTTAGGGTTAGGGTTAGGGTTAGGGTTAGGGTTAGGTTAGGGTTAGGGTTAGGGTTAGGGTTAGGGTTAGGTTAGGGTTAGGGTTAGGGTTAGGGTTAGGGTTAGGGTTAGGGTTAGGGTTAGGGTTAGGGTTAGGGTTAGGGTTAGGGTTAGGGTTAGGGTTAGGGTTAGGGTTAGGGTTAGGGTTAGGGTTAGGGTTAGGGTTAGGGTTAGGGTTAGGGTTAGGTTAGGGTTAGGTTAGGGTTAGGGTTAGGGTTAGGGTTAGGGTTAGGGTTAGGGTTAGGGTTAGGGTTAGGGTTAGGGTTAGGGTTAGGGTTAGGTTAGGGTTAGGGTTAGGGTTAGGGTTAGGGTTAGGGTTAGGGTTAGGGTTAGGGTTAGGGTTAGGGTTAGGGTTAGGGTTAGGGTTAGGGTTAGGGTTAGGGTTAGGGTTAGGGCTTAGGGTTAGGGTTAGGGTTAGGGTTAGGGTTAGGGTTAGGGTTAGGGTTAGGGTTAGGGTTAGGGTTAGGGTTAGGGTTAGGGTTAGGGTAGGGTTAGGGTTAGGGTTAGGGTTAGGGTTAGGGTTAGGGTTAGGGTAGGGTTAGGGTTAGGGTTAGGGTTAGGGTTAGGGTTAGGTTAGGGTTAGGTTAGGGTTAGGGTTAGGGTTAGGGTTAGGGTTAGGGTTAGGGTTAGGGTTAGGGTTAGGTTAGGGTTAGGGTTAGGGTTAGGGTTAGGGTTAGGGGTTAGGGTTAGGGTTAGGGTTAGGGTTAGGGTTAGGGTTAGGGTTAGGGTTAGGTTAGGGTTAGGGTTAGGGTTAGGGTTAGGGTTAGGGTTAGGGTTAGGGTTAGGGTTAGGGTTAGGGTTAGGGTTAGGGTTAGGGTTAGGGTTAGGGTTAGGGTTAGGGTTAGGGTTAGGGTTAGGGTTAGGGTTAGGGTTAGGGTTAGGGTTAGGGTTAGGGTTAGGGTTAGGGTTAGGGT
>NC_089835.1:5820665-5823063 GCF_035046505.1 Tiliqua scincoides
GTTACAGTTAAAGTTAAAGTTAAAGTTAAAGTTCAAGTTACAGTTAAAGTTAAAAAGTTAAAGTTAAAGTTAAGTTACAAGTTAAAGTTAAAGTTAAAGTTAAACGTTAAAGTTCAAGTTACAAGTTAAGTTAAAGTTAAAGTTAAAGTTACAGTTAAGTACAAGTTAAAGTTAAAGTTACGTTCAAGTTAAAGTTAAAGTTACAAGTTAAAGTTAAAGTTAAAGTTAAAGTTAAAGTTCAAGTTACAGTTAAAGTTAAGTAAAGTTAAAGTTAAAGTTCAAGTTAAAGTTAAACGTTAAAGTTAAAGTTAAAGTACAGTTAAAGTACAAGTTCACGTTAAAGTTAAAGTTAAAGTTACAAGTTAAAGTAAGTTAAAGTTAAAGTTCACGTACAAGTTAAAAGTTAAAGTTAAAGTTAAAGTTAAAGTTAAAGTTAAAGTTAAAGTTAAAGTTCAACGTTAAGTAAGTTACACGTTAAAGTTAAAGTTCAAGTTAAGTTAACGTTAAAGTTCAAGTTAAAGTTAAAGTTAAAGTTAAAGTTAAAGTACAGTTCAACAGTTAAAGTTAACAGTTCAAGTTAAAGTTAAAGTTAAAGTTAAAGTTAAAGTTCAAGTTAAAGTTAAAGTTACGTTAAAGTTAAAAGTTAAGTTCAAAGTTAAAGTTAAAGTTAAAGTTAAAGTTACAAGTTACAAGTAACGTTCAAAGTTAAGTTAAAGTTACCAGTTAAAGTTAAAGTTAAAGTTAAAGTTAACGTTCAAGTTAACAGTAACGTTAAAGTTAAAGTTAAAGTTAAAGTTAAAGTTACAGTCAAGTTACAAGTTAAAGTTAAAGTAACAAGTTAAAGTTAAAGTTACAGTTCAAGTTAAAGTTACAGTTCAAGTTACAAGTTAACGTTAAAGTTAAAGTTAAGTTCAAGTTAACAGTTAAAGTTAAAGTTAAAGTTAAAGTTAAAGTTACAGTTAAAGTTAACGTTACAAGTTAAAGTTAAGTTAAAGTTCAACAGTTAACGTTAAAGTAAAGTTAACAGTTAAAGTTAAAGTTAACAGTTAACAGTTCAAGTTAAAGTTAAAGTTAAAGTTAAAGTTCAACAGTTAAAGTTAAAGTTACAGTTAAAGTTAACAGTTAAAGTTAAAGTTAACGTTAAAGTTAACAGTTAAAGTTAAGTACCGTTAAAGTTAAAGTTACAGTTACAAGTTCAGTAAAGTTAAAGTTACAGTTAAAGTTACAGTAAGTTCAAAGTTACGTACAGTTAAAGTTCAAGTTAAAGTTCACAGTTAAAGTTAAAGTTAACGTTAAAGTTAAAGTTCAAGTTAAAGTTAACGTTACAGTTAAAGTTCAAGTCAAACGTTAAAGTTAAAGTTACAGTTAAAGTTAAAGTTACAGTTAAAGTTCACAGTTACAAGTTAAACAGTTAAAGTTAAAGTTAAAGTAAGTTAAAGTTAACAGTTAAAGTTAAAGTTAAAGTTAAAGTTCAAAGTTCAAGTTAAAGTTAAAGTTACAAGTTAAAGTTAAAGTAAAGTTAACGTTACAAGTTAAAAGTTCACAGTTAAAGTTAAAGTTAAAGTTACAAGTTAAAGTTAACAGTTAAAGTTCAAGTTAAAGTTAAAGTTAACAGTTAAAGTAAAGTTAAAGTTAAAGTAAAGTTACAAGTTAAAGTTCAAGTTAACAAGTTAAAGTTCAAGTTAAGTAAAGTTAAAGTTAAAGTTAAAGTTAAAGTAAAGTTAAAAGTTAACGTAAAGTTACAAGTTAAAGTTCAAGTTAAAGTTAACGTTAAAGTTACACGTTCAAAGTTACAAGTTAAAGTTACAGTTAAAGTTAAAGTTACAGTTAAAGTTCAAGTTAAAGTTAAAGTTAAAGTTAACGTTAAAGTTACAAGTTAAAGTTCAAGTTAAAGTTAAAGTTAAAGTTAAAGTTAAAGTTACAGTTACAAGTTCAACAGTTAAAAGTTAAAGTTAACAGTTAAAGTTAAAGTTAAAGTTAAAGTTAAAGTTAAAGTTCACGTTACAAGTTAAACGTTAAAGTTAAAGTTCCAGTTAAAGTTAACAGTTAACAGTTAAAGTTAAAGTTAAACGTTAAAGTTAAAGTTACAGTTCAAGTTAACGTTAAAGTTAAAGTTAAAGTTAAAGTTCAAGTTACAGTTAAAGTTCACAGTTAAAAGTTAACAGTTAAAGTTAACGTTACAGTTCAAGTCAGTACAGTTAAAGTTAAAGTTAACGTTACAAGTTAAAGTTAAAGTTACAAGTTAACAGTTAAAGTTAAAGTTAAAGTTAAAGTTACAGTCAAGTTAAAGTTCAAAGTTACAGTTACAAGTTAACAGTTAAAGTTAAAGTTAAAGTTCAAGTTAAAGTTAAAGTTAAAGTTCAAGTTAAAGTTCAAGTTAACAGTTAAAGTTAAAGTT
>NC_089835.1:5823263-5930763 GCF_035046505.1 Tiliqua scincoides
CGGACTCTCCCCCAAGCCTGGGATGGTGACCACAGGTCAATGGGGGAACATGGGCTCAGAAAGCAGAAGGGCCCAGGTTGAAGGCCTCCCAGGTAGTTCTGGAGAAGACCACTGTCCAAAGCCCTGCCCGTCGCTGTCTGACAACATTGAGGTGGATGATCCAAGGACCTGACTCAATGTCGGGGGGCATCCGATGGTCCTAAGTGGGGTTAAGAAGGAGTAGGGCAGGCAGGAGAGTCAAATTCCAGGCAAGACCCAAATGATTCAAATGCAGAAGGGAGCACATTATGGTGAACAGGAATTGGCCATTGGGGTCACCTGATTGGGCACATGGGCAAACTCCAACTGCAATATAGATGGTGCCCTTGAAAGGCTGGTGGCCCGAATGAGCCCTGATTGGAGACACAAGCACTCCCCTGACCACTCTCCACTGGGTCAAACCTGAGCAGGGCCGGCCCATTCATGAGGCCAACTGAGGCTGTCGCAACAGGCAGGGGTTGGGTGGGTAGTGCCCTTCTCTGACCACACCGTTGTTTGGTACTTTCTGTTTAGCTGGTGAGCTTCTACCATATATGAACAGGAAATTGAGGGGAGGGGGACACAAAACACAAGAGGCAGTTGCTTTGCTGCAGTAAAGATTTAATGACAAAGGAAGAACTCGGCAGACATTGGCAGACATTGACTTCCAAGGAAGAGGAGCACAAGAGGGAAGCAGCGACACTTGGCACCACCCCAGCCAACTCAAAGGGAAGCCTCCTCAAGGGGTCACAAACAGGATTTGGGTAGGACTTGAGGGCATCCCCTTGGCTTTGACCACAGGGTGGTCTCTGCCTCTGCACAAGGGAGGGGATGTGAGCAGAGAGGAAGCAAAGCACAGTGGGAAAGAGCAAAGGTTTGTAGCAAGATCACGGCCATGGCTGTTGGAGTTGCTGAGCACCCCATCAACGGAGGGGTCGGACGAGGGGTGCTCAGTCCTTCCAGCAGCCAGGCCTGCGAGGTCGTCATCCGTAAACCCAGGTCATGCACATTGGTGGCCGGTGGATCCTGGAGGGGGGGCCCTCCACCTAGTCGAAGGTGCCGCGCAAGCCAAGGAATCCTGAGAATCTGGAGCGGAAACGACCGTATGATCCGCCACCACCGCTGGCTGAGTATCCCCCCACGCGGGCTGGCTCAGTGGAGGCTGAGAGGATGGCTCCCGGAAGGGTGACCAGGAAGGGAGGGGGCTGGATCGTAATCTCCGACGGTGGAATCTGGTTGACGGAGCCCACATTGGCCCCGGCGAGGATGCCCAGGCTGCTGGCCGACACGGATCCACCTCCACCGCCCATGGAGAGGCCTCCACTGCCCATGGAGAGGCCTCCACAGGGCGAGCAGCAGGAACTCAGGGAGCCGAGGCTTCCGATGGGGTAGGAAGAGGAAGAGCTAATCGGTTGGATGCAGGAGGGGGTGACGCAGGAAGGTCCACAGGGGGGGCAACAGGACATCTTGGAGCAACAGGATGGATGGAGTCTGCAGGGGCAGGATTTGGGGGCGGAGGAAGCAGAGAAGGAGGAGTTAAACAGGGGCATTGCAAAGGACATAAGAACATAAGAAGGGTCCCAATTTGGGGCTTATCCCCTTCATGGATCACTGCCTTGTCGTGGCGAAGGGGCTTGAGTTACTCAGTGAGGCTCTGAGCTATGCCAGGGAGGGGCACCCAAGATGAGAGAGGTCATAGCGGAGAACTCTGACCAAACAGGATCCACTGGAGAACTTAAGAACATCAGAACAGCCCCACTGGATTAGGCCAAGGGCCCATCTGGTGCAGCTTCCTGGATCTCACATCGGCCCACCAGATGCTTCAGGGATCACACCAGTTCACAACCTGCATCCTGGTGCCCTCCCCTGCCTCTGGCCTTCTGAGGTAGCCTACTTCAGGATCGTGACCACAATTTCAGAACTTCAGATCTTTCCTGTCCAAGGGAGACCCCCAAGTAATTTTGAAGGAAGCAAAATTAGCTTGATCAGACCTGTGGAAAATTTCTCAGGGGTCTTTCTGTACAGACCAGCTTGGACTCTGAGAAGCCCAATCGCATGCATGCCTACTCAGAAGTAAATCCCATTATAGTCAATGGGGCTTACTACTGGGCAGGTGTGGAAAGGGTGGAATGCAGTCTGAGAAGGTGTTAGGATGCTCTACAGCTATTCCTATGCAAAAAGGACACTTGGGGGTGAAGAAAGGGAGAGAGGGAGAGAGGGAGGAGGAGTAGTAAGTGAGTGAGTGAGTGAGTGAGTGAGTGAGAGAGGGGGAGGGAGGAGGGGAGAGAGTGAGAGAGAGAGAGAGGGAGGGAAGAGGAGAAGTGAGTGAGTGAGTGAGTGAGAGAGGGGAAGGGAGGAGGGGAGAGAGAGAGATAGAGAGAGAGGGAGGGAAGAGGAGGAGTAGTGAGTGAGTGAGAGAGAAAGGGGGATTGAAGAGGAGGAGGAGTGAGTGAGAGAGGGGGGAGGGGGAGGGGAGAGAGAGCGAGAGCGAGAGAGAGAGAGAGAGAGAGAGAGAGAGAGAGAGAGAGAGAGATGTAGAAGTCTTGCAAGCATTCAACAGTAAGACCTTAAAATATTGAACACCCTCTAAGGTTTGCAAGTGGAATTAGATAGATAGATAGATAGATAGATAGATAGATAGATAGATAGATAGATAGATAGATAGATAGATAGATAGATCATGACAGCCACGAACCTGTGCCCGAGATGCGAAGTCTTGTAAGACATGGAAGCAAAGTTTGACCAACCTTTGCAAAAGTTAGACCCAATTTGAGGTTGGCCCTTAGGTTCCTCCTTTATCCCGGGGAGAGAGAGAGAGAGAGAGTGAGAGTGAGAGAGAGAGAGAGAGAGAGAGAGAGAGAGAGAGAGAGAGAGAGAGAGAGAGAGAGAGACCAGACATCTTGAAGGAGCTTTCAGAGAGGCATCATTCCACTTACCAAGCTTTCAGAAGAGGCGTTGAGTGAAGCGGGAAGAGCAGATGGAGGAGACTGGAGTTGTGAGTCCTTTTATACTGTTGAGGACTCCTGAGTCAGGCCCTCAGAGCACAGAACTGTCTGGATGCGCCCCATCCCAAGGGACCCTGCCTATTAATTTTGGCATGCCTCCGTTTTCAGCTCTCTGTAATTGGATGCTAATATTACACCCTGAGCGCAATACCGTAGTCTTTCGAGACTGAAGGTTGCCAGCAGCCATTACACCCTGCCAGTCCCTTGTCATTATTATTATCATTAGTAGTTGTAGTAGTAGTTGTAGTAGTAGTAAGAATATTTATTCGCCGCGGTTCAAGGCCACTTGTCCAGCCCATCTTTCCTGTGATGACTTCATCTCCTTCGGTCAGATGAAGGGAAACAAACAAACAAAAAAGCATCCCAAAGCACTCCAGGCACAGGCAAGGGAACCTCAGAGATTTGGAAGCCTTCCCCAGCATGTGTGAACCCCTGTGCCACCAGGGGTCAGTACTACAGAATCCCCCCTCCGCAGACAATACCTCTGCTGCCCCCCCCAGTCACACCCGAGGGGCTTTCAGAGGGTCGAGGAGGCCACACGCGACCTCTTCTGGTCCTCCGAAGGACATCTGAGGCACCCAGAAGGTCTAAAACCCACTTTTGTGATGCTTTGGTTCCTCAGAATGTCTTAGAAACCCTCCCTGGGCCTTCGAACAGGGCCTCTGTACAGGGTGCCACAGGACTGGTGGCGCAGGGGAGTGGGTGACAGGTCTGCACTGCCTTGTGCCATGTCCCTTGCGCCACCAGGGCATGTGCAACCGCTGCCCCTCCCCAGGTATGCCAGGGCTCTCCTGGAACCCAAATCAGGAAGTATGAATTTTTTCCCACTCCCGGAGAGGTCAGCGTCTTAGTTTGCTGCAGCAAAATTAACCCTTCAAAAACCTTTGTTGAAATAAATAGGTTGCCTCAAAACACTTTATCAACAGTATAGGAAATGTATCTGAGTCCTTCCAGCTTCTCTGCATGTTCCTCGGAGTCCTCCACGAGTTACATTTTGGTGCCACCCTATAAAGCCTCTCTTGGGAATCTCTCCGTGGTCCGGTGGGTGGATTTGGCCAATCCTGGCTATCCATTTGAACCAGGATAAGAATATTTAAACAAGGAACATTGTGGAACGTGTCCAAATGGGACATTGAGGGCTGGGCTCAGTGGTAGAAGTGATGCAGAAGACCCCAGACTCTATATGTAGAAGATCCCAGGCTCGTTCCCTGGAACTATCTCTAAATAACAGCTGGGAAATCTAAAACCTGGAGAAGCGCTAGTCACTCAGGCAACAGTCCTATCCATGCTTTCCTGGGAGTAAACCCCATGGACTATAATGGGACTTACTTCTGAGACTTTATATGTAGAAGATCCCAGGCTCACTCCCTGGAACTATCTCTAGATGACAGCTGGGACGGATCTCAAATCCTGGAGAACTGCTAGTCACTCGGGCTACAGTCCTACCCATGCTTTCCTGGGAGTAAACCCACGGACTATAATGGGACTTACTTCTGAGTATACATGCCTAGGCTTGAGCTCTAAGGAAAATAGCTAGATGGGTAAAAGGTCTTTCTCAGAAGGAAGTTTCTTAGAATTGATTTATAAACTGGATTACGGTGGAATATGTGTGGTGGGGACCAGGAGCCTGGATGCCCCTTGACCTCTTTGATTTCTTTGTTGCTCTTTGATGTGGGGAAGCCAAACTGGTGTCCTGTCTTGAAGAGCTGTTAAGTGGCACTGATTAACATTGTTTGTCCTGAATATTAAAGAGACGGTTTGTGCTGTTGAAAGGAAGAAGGCGGGAAGGGATCCCAGCTGTTAATGACACACCGAAACTGTTGAAGACCGGACTGTAATAAAAGCAGAAATTATTACCTGGCTCACCACAGCTGCTTGTAAACATCCATGGATAGCCTTGGGCCACAAAACACCGCACCAGACCTTCAGTGTCCACCCTGCGCAACAGGGGCATGGAGGTATTGGCAACCTTCAGTCTCGAAAGACTATGGTATCGCACTCTGAATGGTGGTTCTGGCACAGCGTCTAGTGTGGCTGAAAAGGCCAATCCGGGAGTGACAATCCCTTCCACACCGGGAGCAAGTGCAGTCTGTCCCTGGTCTGTCTCCCTGACTATGGGCCTTCCTTCTTTGCCTCTTAGCCTCAGACTGTTGGCAAAGTGTCTCTTCAAACTGGGAAAGGCCATGCTGCACAGCCTGCCTCCAAGCGGGCCGCTCAGAGGCCAGGGTTTCCCACTTGTTGAGGTCCATCCCTAAGGCCTTCAGATCCCTCTTGCAGATGTCCTTGTATCGCAGCTGTGGTCTGCCTGTAGGGCGCTTTCCTTGCACGAGTTCTCCATAGAGGAGATCCTTTGGGATCCGGCCATCATCCATTCTCACGACATGACCAAGCCAACGCAGGCGTCTCTGTTTCAGCAGTGAATACATGCTAGGGATTCCAGCACGTTCCAGGACTGTGTTGTTTGGAACTTTGTCCTGCCAGGTGATGCCGAGGATGCGTCGGAGGCAGCGCATGTGGAAAGCGCTCAGTTTCCTCTCCTGTTGTGAGTGAAGAGTCCATGACTCGCTGCAGTACAGAAGTGTACTCAGGACGCAAGCTCTGTAGACCTGGATCTTGGTATGTTCCGTCAGCTTCTTGTTGGACCAGACCCTCTTTGTGAGTCTGGAAAACGTGGTAGCTGCTTTACCGATGCGCTTGTTTAGCTCGGTATCGAGAGAATGAGTGTCGGAGATAGTTGAGCCAAGGTACACAAAGTCATGGACAACCTCCAGTTCATGCTCAGAGATTGTAATGCAGGGAGGTGAGTCCACATCCTGAACCATGACCTGTGTTTTCTTCAGGCTGATTGTCAGTCCAAAATCTTGGCAGGCCTTGCTAAAACGATCCATGAGCTGCTGGAGATCTTTGGCAGAGTGGGTAGTGACAGCTGCATCGTCGGCAAAGAGGAAGTCACGCAGACATTTCAGCAGGACTTTGGATTGAAGGACTGGACATTCAGCTGGACTTTGGGGCATGGAGGACTCTTTCAGTTAATTAGCTATTCCAGGAACCACTGTGGATTCCATGAATCCATGAATTCGTCAGGCGTCACGGGAGGGCCAACCACGACTCGTCACCTTTACTGTTCTATGTTGTGTTGACTTTGCTTCTTGACTGGGTTTCTTCTCTTCATTGGGGTCTAGAGCTAGCCATTCTTCCCCAAACCACCCTTCAAAAGTCCCATTTGCTCGTGTTAGACTTAGACGCCTCACTGTTGGTCGTTCCTCTTCCAAACCCTCTGCATGACCCTTGTGGATGTTCTTTCTCTATGAACTTTATGTTCCCTTTTAAATAAAGTCTATTCTACTGCACCAAAGAGCCTGTCTCCTGACCTTCCTTGGGGCTGGGAGCGGAAATCTCAAAAAAAGCAAGAACTCAAACACATCTCATAGGGGTTCCTCTCGAGGAGACGCATCAGAGCTTCCAAGGGAAGAGGGCCGCAGCCCAGGCCCTTGTGAAGACTCCCAGAGACTTCCTGCACAGCCCCAGCACTGATTTCTTTTGATAATGTGCAATTCAAGGTGACTGTCTGTCCTGGAGCGTTCCCATTCCTTCCAACAAATGGCGTCTTTATACGTACTCCTCAATAGGGCCAGACTTAGGCCAATTGGACCAATGGCTCCCAATGGTGGTCTGTGCCTAAGGGACCCCCCCCCCACACACACACACACATCAGGGCAATCTAGTCTTGCATACAATTTTATATCAAAATGTGCTTTGATCCATGAGGTGCATTAACTCACATGTGCTTTTTAAAGGGCCTGGTTTGCTTGCGCTCCATCCTGCTATACCAAGCCCATAATAAACGTTGTTTATGTCTCTACAATTCTGCAGACCTTGGCTGTGAACCTGCTCCCCCCCCAAAAAGGGGCGCTCAGCCCTTCCAGCAGCCAGGCCTGCGAGGTTGTCATCCGTAAACCCGGGTCATGCACATTGGTGGCCGGTGGATCCTAGAGGGGGGGCCTTTCACCTACTAGTAGGTGCCGCGTGCCCAGCCAAGGAGTCTTGAGCTACTGGAGCGGTAACCACCGTATGATCTGCCACCACCGCAGGCTGAGTATCCCCCCACACAGACTGGCTCAAAGGAGGCGGAGAGGATGGGTCCCGGAATTGTGAACATGATGGGAGGGGGCTGGACCACGACTTCCGACGGTGGGGTCTGGTTGACACAGCCCATGTTGGCCCCGGCGAGGATGCCCAGGCTGCTGGCCGACACGGATCCTCCACCGCCGCCCATGGAGAGGCCTCCACTGCCCATGGAGAGGCCTCCACATGGCAAGCAGCAGGAACTCAGGGAGCCGAGGCCTCCAATGGGGTAGGAAGAGGAAGAGCTGATCGGTTGGATGCAGGAGGGGGTGACGCAGGAAGGTCCACAGGGGGGGGGCAACAGGACATCTTGGAGCGATGGATGGAGTCTGCAGAGGCGGAGGAAGCAGAGAAGCAGAAGTTATAACAGGGACGTTGCATGGGATGCATGTCATGGTAGAGACCACACTTTGGCTTTGACAACTGCAGACCTTTGAGGACAGCTCTTGTGTTCCTGCCCTACAAGGAACTTTGGGGGTAGCCGAACTAGCCTAAGCCAGACCAGTGGAAGTTTCTCAGGGGTCTTTCTGCACAAGTCAGCTTGGACCTTGGTGGGCCGCTGTGAGATACAGGAAGTTGGACTAGATGGGCCTATGGCCTGATCCAGTGGGGCTGTTCTTATGTTCTTATGACCCTTAGAAGTTCTTAAGATCCTCTACAGATTCCCAAGCAGGACTATTAGCCAAAAGGAGGCTTGGTTGATGGAGGCTGCAATCCTATATGCACTTTCCTGGGAGTAAGCCCCATTGAACAAAGCAGGACTTACTTCTGAGTAAACATGCATAGGATTGTGTGTGTGTGTGTGTTTGTGTGTGTGTGAGTGTGTGTGTGTGTGTGTGTGTGTGAGAGAGAGAGAGAGAGAGAGAGAGAGAGAGAGAGAGAGAGAGAGAGGAGGGAGGGAGGGAGGGAGGGAGGGAAAGAGAGAGAGATCCCACAAGCCTCCAACAACAGGACCTTCCAATACTGACAATCCCTCCCTCAAATATATGGGAGCAGACTCATGAATGTGTGCCCCAGATCTGAAGCCTTGCAAGACCCAGAGCCAAAGGTCCGACATCTTGCTGACATGCGCTTGGATATGTGACCACATGTTGAACTCAATTTAGTGTCAAACCCTGGTGTCCTTGTCCCTCGTGTCTCCCGAAGGGGTGGGGAGAAGCCATCAGTCTTCCTTAAAGACTATTTTCCACCCAGCCCACAGGTGTACCCATTTGACTGACGTTGCGTTGATGCAACGTTGGGAGAAATGGCTTCAGAAGAGGCATCGTTCTACTTACCAAGCTTCCAGAAGGGGTGTCAGGAGAAGCGGAGCGGAGCTGATGGAAGAGTCTGGGGCTGTGAGTCCTTTTATACTGTGAAAGTCTTCTGAGTCACGCCCTTCGCAGCAACTTTGGCTGCATCCCACCCCACAGGGCCCGGCTTATTAATTTAGAAATGTCTCCACTCCTCTGTAATAGGATGAGTATATTATACCCTGCCAGTCCCCTGTCATTATATTAATATTAATATATTAATAGTAATAATGATTATTACGAATTTTAGATGCCACTTTTCAGCCTGGCTTGCCCAGCCCGTTCTTCCTGTGTTGATGAAAAAAGAAATTGCATACCAAAGGACAGGAACCCTCAGAGATTGGGAAGCCCCTCCCCAGAAACCCCCAAAATACGAACCTTTTTTTAGCCCTTCCAGAAGGGTCAGTGCCTTAATTTGCTGCAGGGAAATTGACAATGTGGTGTGGCTCCTGGACCCACTTGCGTAGTCCACAAACACCTCCGTGGAACGAAATGGGTCAGCTCAGGACGCTTGGTCGGTTTTACAGGAAATGGGTCTGAGCACTTTCAACCTCCCTCCATAGGTGTCTCCGGGGCACGGATCTCCAGGGGTTAAATTCTGGTGCATTCTCAAGAAGCCTCTTTTGGGTGGGTGGGTTTTGTCCTTGCTGGGGGTCCAATGGCAGAGATGAACCAATCCTATGTGTGGGTGGGTGGATTGGCCCAGGGAGTGGGGTAGAAACGTCCATGCCAATCCTATCCCCCCATGGACCTGATCCCACAGCGCAGAGGCTTATCCCCTGGGTAAGGAAACCATCTGTTTCCTTACAGATTAGGCTTCCTGGTCTACCCCCTACCAGTAGCTAGAGGGGGGGCAAAGCACTAAGTTTTGCAGGGAGCCTCCCCTTTGGAGCCATTCCAGGCATACGGCTCTGTTTTGCTCCCCCCACCTGGAACTTGCTCCCCCACCGGGGGGGGGGGCCCTTGTATGCTATGTTTTGTCCCTGCAAGACACAGTGCTTTGCACCCCCCTCTAGCTATGCCACTGACCCCTCCCCTTCACCATAGCTCACAATTTTGGTGCTGCTGAATGGGAGGGGGGGGAGATTGCATATTTTGGAGAGCTGCTGCAGTCAGTAAGGACAACACTGGATGGATAAGGGGTCTTCCTCAGAAGGAGGGAGGGCACCAGGATGAGGTCTCTTGTTATCTGGTGTGCTCCCTGGGGCGTTTGGTGGGCCGCTGTGAAATACAGGAAGCTGGACTAGGTGGGCCTATGGCCTGATCCAGTGGGGCTGTTCTTATGTTCTTAACTACAATTCCCAGGAGGCCTTGCAGGTCTCTTGTTATCTGGTGTGCTCCCTGGGGCATTTGGTGGGCCGCTGTGAGATACAGGAAGCTGGACTAGGTGGGCCTATGGCCTGCTCCAGTGGGGCTGTTCTTATGTTCTTAACTACAATTCCCAGGAGGCCTTGCAGGTCTCTTGTTATCTGGTGTGCTCCCTGGGGCATTTGGTGGGCTGCTGTGAGATACAGGAAGCTGGACTAGATGGGCCTATGGCCTGCTCCAGTGGGGCTGTTCTTATGTTCTTAACTACAATTCCCAGGAGGCCTTGCAGGTCTCTTGTTTTCTGGTGTGCTCCCTGGGGCGTTTGGTGGGCCGCTGTGAGATACAGGAAGCTGGACTAGGTGGGCCTATGGCCTGATCCAGTGGGGCTGTTCTTATGTTCTTAAGAAGCCATTTCTTAGGTTCAACCTTGGGTTCTGTGGTTTTATCCATGAAGAAGGAGAAGGAGGACCTCAGGCAGCCTCTTGACCTGCTTTCTCTTTGATTTGGGGGTTACAACCTAGTAATCCTGTCCTCGCTTGAGGTGAACTAGTTAAATGGCAGTGTTCATGTTGTCTCCCTGAGTATCAAAGAGAAGGTGTGCGCGGCTGAAGAAGAGGCAGGTGGAGATGGGATCCCAGCTGTAATTGGTGCACCGAAGCTGTTGAAGTGCAGGTGGTAATAAACACAGAAATTATGACATGGTGGCTGGTCTAGCCCCGGGGTCACCAAACACCACATCAGACCTTCAATGGTCAGCCTTGCAATGGGGGCATGGATGATTAGTTTTGCTATTCAGCGATTCCAGAAAGGTCTATTATTAAACCAGGTCTTGCACCACAGAAGGGCCAAGTGGGGCACTGGTTTGAACCTCTACAGGGGCCGTCGGTCAAGCTTCGGATCCTGTGCGCTGTCCAGGGGGAGGGGGAGGCCAAATATCTCCCCTGACCCTTCCATAAGCCTACCAGTCCCCAGGGGGTCTCCTCAGACATGCACCAGCTCAAGTCCGAGGAGATAAAGTGGGAGTTGCTATGAAGTTGCCCTCACCAAGTGCCACTCCCTCTGCCCTCCATCATGGCTCCATCCTTCCACCCCATTCCTCCCTACATGCCCCATCCAACCCCCTGCCAACTATACCTGTCCGTGGGCCTTGCTTGTGTCACTTCCACATACAGGGTCAATTCGGCCTCTCTGAAAGTCTTCTAGACCCACACAGCTGCCAGAACACTGTTTGTGATGGCCGTAATTCAGTTCCGGCAGCAATGAGGCCCGTGAGGATTGACCTGTTGGACATCTATTAGTTTAAATGTACCATATGTCTGATGGAGGGTTCCGTCCTCCACGAATTTGGACTTGAAAACTATAGGAGAAAACAACTTACAGTTCACTTGTCTCAAGTGTAATTTAGCTTGACACGTTGTATTGCTACCTGGTGGTAGGGATCCAGGGGTCCCACACATACCACAAGGTATCACCTAAGTAGCAATGGTGGTCTTAGTGCCACTGGTTGAGAAACACTGCTCCAAGCTTCCTGTTCCACTGGGGAGCCTCTTCTCTGTGCCCCTGATTGCTCCCATTTTGGTGCCAGACAACCGTGACTGCCCAGAAATCTGGGCCCAAACCCTGCTGGGGCGACCGAACCTGGAAGCAACTGGCCGGTGTGAAGAACGGCATAATGGTGAGTTTTGTTCACCTGGGGGACGGATCGCAGTGGGCACCAGGTCCGGTTTGGCGGCCACCGCTCTAAAACAGGGGTGGCCGAACCCTGGCCCTGGGGACACTTGTGGCCCTCGAGGCCTCTCAATGCGGCCCTCAGGGAACCCCAGTCTCCAATGAGCCTCTTGCCCTCCGGAGATTTATTGGAGCCCGCAATGGACCGACACAACTGCTCTCAGCATGAGGGCGACTGTTTGACCTCTCGCATGAGTGTGGGATGAGGGCTCCCTCCACTGCTTGCTGTTTCATGTCTCTGATGCAGTAGCAGCAGCAAAGGAAAGGCCAGCCTTGCTTTGTGCAAGGCCTTTTATAGGCCTTGAGCTATTGCAAGACCTTCATTCATTCATATAAGTTCATCTTTAATATATCCACTTATGTAAACATATGTAAATTTATTCAAATTTTAAATGTAAATTAATTCTTTTTTCCCCCCGGCCCCCAAAATTGTGTCAGAGAGCTGATGTGGCCCTCCTGCCAAAAACTTGGGACACCCCTGCCCTAAAGCATCCCTGTGTGGGTCTGTCTGCTGGTACCACCAGCAGCTTCGACAGAGAAGGGAGCTTGCCATGCCCTCTCAAGAGCGATGTCCACAAGACACCCCCTTGTACCCCCCCAAATCTGGGGCACGGATGTGTCCTCGTGTAATTTGCACCCCTGTGTAATTACACCAAACAACTCGTATGTATGACGTTCTCGTGCTTAAGGCCTTGTTCCTATAAAAGTGTCAAGAAGGGGCACGGAGCCAACTTGAAATGAAAGAGGACAGGCAAGCCCACCTTTTAATGTCCCAAAATGAAAGGTTTGGTTGTGCCCACCAGGCATATCCGCCGTTCATGCTTCGGAGAGTCAAGTCACAACCCGTCTCCGCAGTCTCAGGCGTGGCAATTTTGACTCTCTGGGGCTGACTCATCCTCTGAAGCGCAGAAACAAACCAGATAAATTCTCCTCCCCTTCAGCTCAGCTCCAGTTGAACTTCTTGACTGCCCTTGGTCTTCAGAGCTGCCCACCACGGATGGTAAGTCTGCTTTTTGGAACCTCTTCTGTCCTGGTAGAAAGAGGGGGTTCTGGAATCTGGGTCCTATCTGTCATGGGTTCTGCTTTGGTGTGTGTCTGCTGCTTGCTCTTGAGAAGGCATTGGTGTAGAGAAGGGCTCTCACCTTCTCTACATGCTCCACGTTTTCATGTGCCACTGACCCCAAAAGGGCTGGGTGGTTGGCCCGACCCACGTCCCTCCAGGGAGGAGGAGGCTTTGATTTTTGCCGCTGCCCCCAAATCTCTCTGCACTGTCCTTGCCTAGCCCGTGCTGCTTTCTGACTCCCCCCCCCACTCACCCACCCTCTAAAAGAGTAGTGGGACCATCCAGGCTGTTATCTCTTGTTATGTGGTGTGCTCCCTGGGGCATTTGGTGGGCCGCTGTGAGATACAGGAAGCTGGACTAGATGGGCCTATGGCCTGCTCCAGTGGGGCTGTTCTGATGTTCATAGCTTCAGGCAGTGCAACCTCCGGACTGCACCTCCTGCCTAGACAGATCCCGGTTCTTGCGCTACGCAACCCCTCAATGTCCAATGCGGGTGTTTCTTTTCCTTCAATGGTCCCTTCCTGACTTCAGATCTTTCTCCATCACTCTCCTCCGCAGTCGAGCAGTCGCCTCCCACCCTCATTTGTTGTTTCAGGATCACCTCCCTCTTCCCAAGGCATGCCGTGGGGCCACGAGTGCAAGTTCAAAGGGGCCACGTCCAACTGGCCTGCATCCAGGGCTTGTCTTAATCGCCCACGCTCCCGACTGGAGTGATTGATGGAACCAGCTCTGTGGGGACTCCCGGGATGAAGGGTTTTGCATCATCATCCGTGACGGCAGGGAGCGATCAACAGGAAGTAGGTCCTGGCACCAGAGTGCCTTGACTCCAGCACCTGAAATTTCTCTTTCAATTCAATTTCTATCCAGAATACATTAGCTCAACTCTGCCTCTTCCTTGTGCCTTCCTTTGATTCTCTGCCACTTTCAGACCTTCTACTCCATCCTGGATATGGAAGCCCAAACTCATTTTGACCCAGAACCTGAAGACTTGTGGAAGGCTCAAGGAAGTCCTTCCTAGAGGTACGAATGACTCAAATCCACCTTCTGCCCACCTCTGAATAACCCAAAGGCAAGTCACGATGCTTCACCCAGCTTGAATGGCACTAGCAGAGTAGCTCCCAACCTGTGGGTCAGGACCCACTGGTTGGCTGCAACCCAATTTTGGGTGGGGCGCCAAAGGGTGATGGCAATATCAGAGAACTAAGGCTGCAATCTTAGGCCCACTATCCTAGGTAAGTAAGGAGTAAGTGTCATTGTGTTCAATGGCACTTCTGAGTAGATGCACATGGGATTGTGTTGTAAGTTCCTCAAGTCCTGAGGAAAAAAACAGTACAGCCCTGTACTGTAGCTGCTAAGAACCCCGTAAAGAGCTCAGCTCCTGCAGTTTGCAAGGTGGCTGCTAACTGCCCCGTAAAGAGCTCAGCTCCTGCAGTTTGCACTGTGAAAATATTTTTGTTCTCCCCCCCCTTCCATTAAAGATTATCTGCAAGCATTCAGATGTCTTCTGGGTCATTCATTTCTTCTGCTTCTAATTTTTGTGCCTGCGATCCTGAGGATTTGACTCAAGTTAATGGGGTTTCTTCAATTTCCATTTCACCCCACGGTCTCCCCTCCTCTGTGGAGCCTGCTGGATCAGTTCACTGGGTGGGACGGACAGGGCTGGCTTCCACGCCATGATCTCCCCTTCTCCGTTTGTATGGGACACAATTTCCGTGCTTGCCATGGGCGCCCTTTTCCCTAGATATACCACTGGGGTCAACCAAAAACACTGATTCCCCAACAAATTGGCCAGCTGGACACCTGAAGAGCTGGGCACCTGCTGTCCAAATCTATGACTGACAGCCCAATTGTAACCAAACTCCCAATGCTGTTGCAGCCCACAAAGCAGCCCCAAGGGAAGAGACAAGCATTGCTTGACCTTGAGGACGCCCCTTTGACTGCCCCCCCCAGGATGCACACCCTGTTGGCAGGGCTGCGTTGGCGCCAGGAAGTTGGTTGAGCTGCTTGCCCTGCCAGCCTGTATTTCTGAGATGAAGCAACTTGTGCTGCAACAAACACCACCCCAAAGATTTACTGGGAACAGTGTGTCGACCCAAAATTAGGGTGCGCAGCTAGCCCAGCCTTTGCAATGTTCTGGAAGGCCTTGTTCCTGTTGGTGGGACTCCTCCGGTGCCAATGCTCTCAACAACCCAGCC
This sequence comes from Tiliqua scincoides, assembly GCF_035046505.1. NCBI lineage: Eukaryota > Metazoa > Chordata > Lepidosauria > Squamata > Scincidae > Tiliqua > Tiliqua scincoides. The sequence goes on from NC_089835.1 coordinate 5,837,998, forward strand.
CGTGCCTAATGAATTTGGCACTGCAAGGCTGACTTAATGTTTGGAAACAGGGCAAGAAACAGTGCAGGCGTGTGTGTACATGTCCCCCCACCTCCCACCCCCGTATCCTCAGAAGGTAGGTTCCAGCCGCCCCCGTGGATACAGAGAACCTTGGATGGCTGCGGGCTCTACAAAAGTCCCCCCATCAGGCCAAGGAGGTATCTCCCAGAATGGGTCCCCCTCTTGGCCCCTTCTCTGATCTCCACCCAGGCCTCTCACTGACCGCACCTGTCTCTCTTAGGGCGCAATCCTAGCCAAATTCCTAGTCATGACATAGCTGGGCCAGTGGGGCATGTGCTGCATCCTGCAGCTGGGTGGCAGTCATGGGGGCCTCCTCAATGTAAGGTTGAAACTCAAACAGACTTTTATGGGCATGTAGTACGTAAGGCAGTGTTTGTCCCCTTACCTCGAAGTTGCATTAGGTTCAAACTCAAACTCAAACAGACCTTTATTGGCATATAGTACGTAAGGCAATGTGCTGTGGGAATGGAAGGATGTCCCATGTCAACACTGGTACTTAAAATGATAAGGAAGGCCAGTTCTATGTTTGGGAGCATTAGAAAAGGTATTGAGAACAAAACGGCTAATAGTATAATGCCGCTGTACAAATCGCTGGTAAGGCCACACCTGGAGTATTGTGTCCAGTTCTGGTCACCTCAAAAAAGACATCTCAAAAAAGACATCGTGGAAATGGAAAAGGTGCAAAAGAGAGCGACTAAGATGATTACTGGGCTGGGGCACCTTCCTTATGAGGAAAGGTTATGGCGTTTGTGCCTCTTCAGCCTTGAAAAGTGGCGCCTGAGGGGGGACATGATTGAGACATACAAAATTATGGAGGGGTGGACAGAGTGGATAGAGAGATGCTCTTTACACTCTCACGTAACACCAGAACCAGGGCACATCCACTCAAATTGAGTGTTGGGAGAGTTAGGGCAGTCAAAAGAAAATATTTCTTTACTCAGCGTGTGGTTGGTCTGTGGAACTCCTTGCCACAGGATGTGGTGATGGCGTCTGGCCTAGACGCCTTTAAAAGGGAATTGGACAAGTTTCTGGAGGAAAAATCCATTATGGGTTACAAGCCATGATCTGTATGTGCACCTCCTGATTTTAGAAATGGGCTGTCAGAAGGCCAGATGCAAGGGAGGGCACCAGGATGAGGTCTGTTGTTATCTGGTGTGCTCCCTGGGGCATTTGGTGGGCCGCTGTGAGATAAAGGCAGCTGGACTAGATGGGTCTATAGCCTGATCCAGTGGGGCTGTTCTTATGTTCTTAACTACAATTCCCAGGAAGCCTTGCAAGTCTCTTGTTATCAGGTGTGCTCCCTGGGGCATTTGGTGGGCTGCTGTGAGATACAGGAAGCTGGACTAGATGGGTCTATAGCCTGATCCAGTGGGGCTGTTCTTAGGTTCCTAACTACAATTCCCAGAATGCCTTGCAGGTCTCTTGTTATCTGGTGCGCTCCCTGGGGCATTTGGTGGGCCGCTGTGAGATACAGGAAGCTGGACTAGATGGGTCTATAGCCTGATCCAGTGGGGCTGTTCTTAGGTTCCTAACTACAATTCCCAGAATGCCTTGCAGGTCTCTTGTTATCAGGTGTGCTCCTTGGGGCATTTGGTGGGCTGCTGTGAGATACAGGAAGCTGGACTAGATGGGTCTATAGCCTGATCCAGGGGGGCTGTTCTTAGGTTCCTAACTACAATTCCCAGAATGCCTTGCAGGTCTCTTGTTATCTGGTGCGCTCCCTGGGGCATTTGTTGGGCTGCTGTGAGATACAGGAAGCTGGACTAGATGAGTCTATAGCCTGATCCAGTGGGGCTGTTCTGAGGTTCCTAACTACAATTCCCAGAATGCCTTGCAGGTCTCTTGTTATCAGGTGTGCTCCCTGGGTCATTTGGTGGGCTGCTGTGAGATACAGGAAGCTGGACTAGATGGGTCTATAGCCTGATCCAGTGGGGCTGTTCTTAGGTTCCTAACTACAATTCCCAGAATGCCTTGCAGGTCTCTTGTTATCTGGTGCGCTCCCTGGGGCATTTGGTGGGCCGCTGTGAGATACAGGAAGCTGGACTAGATATGTCTATAGCCTGATCCAGTGGGGCTGTTCACTGTAAGAACATAAGAACAGCCCCACTGGATCAGGCCATAGGCCCATCTAGTCCAGCTTCCTGTATCTCACAGCGGCCCACCAATAGCCCCAGGGAGCGCACCACATAGTGTCCATCACGACCTTAAAAAATTCCACCTCCCAAACAGTTTGGTCATCCTCGCCATTAGGCAGGCGTCTGGCATTCTTTATCTGTTGCTTAAAGGGACGTTCACATAAAAAAGGATTAAGAAAGAACTTGGAGCCCACAGAATGAGGGCAGGCAGTCAAGCCCAGGGCCATCTCAGGAGTCCTCAGTGTGCCAAATGGGGCACTCCGGGGCTGACTCGGTCTGGTGAAATGCAGAAAGCCACAGTATAAATTCTCTCACTCTCCAGCCCTTCTCCAGCCTCGTTCTCTGGGCGTCCCTTTGCCTTCTGGTCTACAGCTGCTCCTGTGTTTGGTGAGTCTCCTGAATTTTCTTATGGCAGGTTGGAAGGGGGGGTTGGGTTCTGAAATTCTGATCCTGTTCATTACGGATCCTGCCTTCGAACACCGCTTGGTTCGTTATATTCTGCATGAAATGATCTTTCCCATGTTTCCCACCCGTGACTGGTGCTGGGCTAGATCCGCTGTTGGGTCCACAGTTAGTTGCCCGGTGCTCTGTGCAAAGCGCCGGGTAGCAGAGAGACATGGGGTGGGCAGGAGAGGCAGGGAGGAAGCGTTCTGGGCAGGCAGAGGGTGGGGGGAGGCTGGCGGGGGAGGGCGCAGGGTGGGGGAGCTGAGCTCCACCGGATCCAGAGCCCCACGTTGGGCCACAGGGCCCACCACAGAACGTCTTGATGCTCCGCTGGCTGAAGAGCTGCAGCAGAATCAAGTAACCCCATTGCGGGGCTCCTTCCCTTACTCAGGGGAAGGGGACGAAAGCCCCCAAGGAGCTGCTGGTGTCTGCCCAGCACACTCAGGGTCCTGCAATAGTCATTTTGGTGCCATGGGAGCCCAAAATGCCCAAAAAACGCCAGGCAGCTCAGGACCCAAAAAATGCCAGGCAGCTCAGGGCTACCAAGTGAAGAGGAGGAGGAACTAGAGACGGGAAGAGAGTATGTCGGGGAAACAAATCATATAGGATTTATTAAGTTATAGCAAATGCAGCTGCCATCCTGATCACACTGTCCACCCTTAATAAACACAGTGGGGCTTGTTTCTGAGTAGACACGGCTCGGATTTTGCTGTAAGGCAAGTCTTGGGGGGCGAAGAAATTTGCACAGCCAGTTTCGCAACGAACCAGATTCCCGAACTGTGGCTGCGAGGGAAGCAGATGGCAGCTCTGCTGAAGGAGCTGCGCCCTTGGATGGAAATTACCTGGCGGGGGGACAGAGTGAGTGGGGGGACGGGACAGAGAGAACCATGCAGAGGCTGAGTGTGGCGCTGATCCCAGGCGCCTGTAAATCACTCTTCAAGAGGTAATTACTCTTCAACTCTTCAATCACTCAGTCCCTCTTCAATGTCGTCACCTCTATCCAAAGCCAACTCAAGGAAGACACATTATGCGCCTCGCATGAAATGGGGAGGCCAGCACTGAACAAAAATGGGGGGGGCGCCTGCACGCCACTTGCAGGCAATGTTGTGGGTTGAAGGGCTGCCACATTTCTGCATGGGTCGCTTGTCTGAAAGCTTTGTGGCCATGAAAATGTGCAGGATGATGGTGCGCTGGTTGGGGTTGACCACTCGTTATCATTTCAGACCCGCCTGCCGCTTGCCAAGATGTCCGCCACGGAATGGGGAGCCGTGGCACAGGTGCAGAAGTCCAGATCCCTCGCAGACCCTTACCACTGTCATTATTGCAGCTTCAACTAACTGTGGACGATGTACAGCCCGTCTCCTTTGAAATGTCTATTGTGATGTCAACAATGGATCAATTGCAGCCCAGTCCCTCTCTGCTTCGCACCCAGTCCCTTGAACTGGTCGAGGCCATTGCTCCGTCCCCTTTCTCTTTTCTTGCCAATTCGGTATGAAGCCTGAGCTTCCTTCCTGCCAAAGCACCCATTGAGGCTCAGAATCCGGAGGCCACGGAGGTGTGGATGGGATCAACTTTCTTTGAGGAGCCCTAGATGTATCAGGGGACAGGAGAATTTATGATGCTTTCAGCCCCCTGACCTCCCCCATCACCCTGTGCTGTTTAACACACCTTCCCTGCTTCTTGAGAGCCTCTGCTGAGAACCTTTTGTTGTCTCTTTGGATGCAATAAATGTGTTCATTCTCTGCCTCTTTCCATTAAAGCTTGCCTGCCAGCATCAAAATGGTTCTTGTGCCTTTGAATTAATGGTTCACTATTTCCATGGGTGGGATTGCTGAGACGGTCCCCATAAGTGGTCCTCTCTACGCAGCACAGAAGACCTCTGTTCATCCAAGATCTCTGTTCATAAAATCTCTGATGGATGTGGCATCATCTCAGATTTAAACCCAACCCCTCTAGGTAATCCCCCTTCTCTCCTGCCTGCCGTTCTGTGTCTTGACCTGTATTTGTTCAGACGGAGGAAGCCAGCACTTTAAGGGTGTGGTGGACAGGGATTGGTCTTTGGGGATCACCTGATCGCGTGCTCAGGTAAGCTCATGTTGCAATGTAGATTGTGCCATTGAAGTACTGGGGCACAGAAGAGCCCAGGTTTGAGACACTGGCATTCCCTTGTACACTCTCCACTGGGCCAAACTTGGGCAGGGCTGACCCATCCATGAGGCCAACTGGAACTGTCACATCAGTTTGAGGGACCTTCCCTACAATCCATACACTCTTCTCTGGTCAATCAATCAATCAATCAATCAATCAATCAGACATGGGTTGGGCAGGTGGGTCGCACTCTGATCAATCAATCAATCAAATCAGATGGGGGTTCGGTGGGTGGGTGCCACTAATCAATCAATCAATCAATCAAATCAGATGGGTTGGGTAGGTGGGTGGCACTCTGATCAATCAATCAATCAATCAGACAAGGGTTGGGCAGGTGGGTTGCACTGATGGATCAATCAATGAATCAAATCAGACAGGGTTGGGCAGGTGTGTGGCACTCTGGTCAATCAATCAATCAGATCAGATGGGATTGGGCAGGTGGGTGGCACTCTGATCAATCAATCAAATCAGAAAGGAGTTGGGCAGGTGGGTGCTATTCTGATCAATCAAATCAGACGGGTTGGGCAGGTGGGTGGCACTCTAATCAATCAATCAATCAATCAGTCAGACAAGGGTTGGGCAGGTGGGTCGCACTGATAGATCAATCATTGAAAAAATCAGACAGGGTTGGGCAGGTGTGTGGCACTCTGGTCAATCAATCAATCAATCAAATCAGATGGAGTTGGGCGGGTGGGTGGCACTCGTCTCTGACCATCTCCCACTGGCACAAACAAGGGAGAAGGCGAGATAATGGAATGGCGGGGCGAGGGGGGGGAGTCAGCTGTTGGCCATTTTGTTTCCTGCTTTTGCTGGTGAGATCTGACCATAGTTTGGAAAGGAAATTGGCAGCAAAAATAATCACCGGAGGCAGAAATTCTGCTGCAGTAAAGTTTTAATGACAAAGGAAGAATTCAGCTGAGAATTTTTTTTCCGGCAACGATCCCAACAAAAAAACTGGAAGGAAATCCTGGGCCAAGCAAGAAGCTGATTTACACAATACTAGTGATGCGCCGTGCAAAGGAGGGAGAGGCGACAGAGGGAGGGAGCATCATTGGGCATCACCCCCCCCCCACAGTCAACACGTTCGGTGCCTCGGCAGTGATGGTGGATAGTGAACCAGAAAGAAAGCCAAGCATGGTAGGAGATGACAGAAATGTGAAGGAAGCGTGCCATCGCTGTGGGAGGATCCGGGCATTTGGAGAGGGTTGGACTAGGATGCTCGGCCCTTCCGACAGATGGACCGCAAGGTCGTCAGCCAGAAGCTCAGGTCGTTCACATTGGCGGCTGGTGGTTCCTTGGGATGGGGTGCTTCTTAGCAGGGCCGGCACACCAGACCCCGTCTGCTGCCAAGGAGCTCTGAACCACCGGGGAGAAGGGCACCGGATGAGCCACCCCCACTGCAGGCGGAGTACCCCCCCACGCGGACCGGCTCATAGGAGGCGCTGAGGATCGCTCCCGAGATGGTGACCACGCAGGGAGAGGGCTGGATCGCAATCTCCGATGGTGGAGTCTGGTTGACGCAGCCCACGTTGGCCCCGGCGAGGATGCCCAGGCTGCTGGCCGACGCCGCACCCCCGCCGCCGCCGCCCAAGGACAGAGCTCCTCCAGAGTAGCCAATGCCACCGCAGGAACCCAATGAGCCCAGACCGCCGATGGGGTAGCTGATCTGAGGGCTACAAGACAGGGATGCAGGTCGGGGAGACGCAGGAAGGTGGACAGGGGTAGCCACAGGACATCTTGGAGCAACGGAACAGGGTCTGCAGTGGTAGGATTGGGGGGGAGAGAATGAGTTAAACATGGAGGTTGTAAAAGAGATGCATCATTTTAGTGACCACCATTTTACAACAGCAGAACTTTGAGGATGACCCCCAAGTTCTTGGCCAAGGAAGACTTTGGAAGACCTTCAGCGCTATCCTCATCTGCCCTGCCTACACTTCTCAAGGGTCCTTCACCCAGACTGTGCAAAAAGCATTACCCCAAGGTGTTCACCACCATGTTGCGGGCACCCTTGGCCTCTCCCCATCACCAGATGTCCTAATAGAAGTACAGGGCAGGTGAAGAATCTCTCCACGCAGTGGCCCAAGTAAGGCTAGCATGGCCCAGACATTGAGCCACACCCAGGTCTGGAGTTGAGAGATTCCTGCTTAGGTGGCAATGCTATCCACCTTTACCTGGGAGTAAGCCCCCTTGACTACAGTGGAATTTGCTTCTGAGTAGATCAGTATGGGTCCATCTCTCATCCCTTCTTGTTCGACCTCAACCCCCTTCAGCAGAGAAACAGAGGGTGAGGGGTACTCCCCTACGCTATAGGCCTGTTGCCAGTTAGAATGCCCACAAGAACCCCAAGGATGATGGCACTAACTAAAAGGAGGCCTGAGTGAGGGACAACCATAGTTGGGCACCCCTAATCCCGGCAAGGAATTGAACTGGTGGGTCACGGCATCCTGAGCATTCTGACATAGCCCATTTCTAAAATCAGGAGGTTGTACATGCACATCATGGCTTGTAACCCGTAATGGATTTTTCCAGAAGGTCAGCCCGAGCGGAGGTCGACCCCTTGGGTGCTCATGACACCCAAAGAGAGAGGAGAAAGTGAGCATAAAGGGAGGTCTCGTTCTACTTACTAAGCTGTCAGACGGTCAGGAAGAGATCTCAGAAGTGGAGAGAAGCTGTTGGAAGAACCCGAAGTCGTGACTCCTTTTATACTCTTGAAGACTCCTTTGTCATGCGCTTTCCCCAGCATGAAATTATCTGGATGTGTCCCACCCCACAGGGCCGTGCTTATTAATTTAGACAGGTCCCTGTTTTCAGCCCCATGTAACAAGATGGCTGCATGATACGCCTGTCATTAGGTAGGCCTATGATTACAGCTTCATTTGGATGAAAAGTTTTGCAAGTCTAAGCGCCACACCCACCCTTGGGTTCACCCTAGAGGTGTGGAAACCCACTCCCCATGGAAACGCAGCTCATGCAGGTCAATAGCCCCAGACATCCAAAATCCAGACCATTTTGAAATCCAGACGTTGGGGGGGGGATGACTGTCTCCATGCCTGGCTGGCAGGGGTGCCCAGCCATCAAAGAGTCAGGGTGCTGTTTGGGAGGTGGACTTAGACCTGGAAGATCCAGCTTCAAATCCCCCCTCAGTCATGAAGCTTTCTGGGTGACCTTGGGCCAGACTTTCTCTCAACTTTACCTACCTCACAGGATTGTTGTGAGGACAACAGGAGGGGAGCAGCTGTGTATTCCACCCTGAGCTCTTTGGAGGATAGATAGATAGATAGATAGATAGATAGATAGATAGATAGATAGATAGATAGATAGATAGATAGGAAGGAAGGAAGGAAGGAAGGAAGGAAGGAAGGAAGGAAGGAAGGAAGGGAACAGATAGATAGATAGATAGATAGATAGATAGATAGATAGATAGATAGATAGATAGATAGATAGATAGATAGATAGATAGGAAGGAAGGTAGGAAGGAAGGTAGGAAGGAAGGTAGGAAGGAAGGAAGGAAGGGATAGATAGATAGATAGATAGATAGATAGATAGATAGATAGATAGATAGATAGATAGGAAGGAAGGAAGGAAGGAAGGAAGGAAGGAAGGAAGGAAGGAAGGAAGGAAGGAAAAAGATAGATAGATAGATAGATAGATAGATAGATAGATAGATAGATAGATAGATAGATAGATAGATAGATAGATAGATAGATAGATAGATAGGAAGGAAGGAAGGAAGGAAGGAAGGAAGGAAGGAAGGAAGGGATAGATAGATAGATAGATAGATAGATAGATAGATAGATAGATAGATAGATAGATAGGAAGGAAGGAAGGAAGGAAGGAAGGAAGGAAGGAAGGAAGGAAGGAAGGAAGGAAGGAAGGAAGGGAACAGATAGATAGATAGATAGATAGATAGATAGATAGATAGATAGATAGATAGATAGATAGATAGATAGATAGATAGGAAGGAAGGAAGGAAGGAAGGAAGGAAGGAAGGAAGGAAGGAAGGAAGGAAGGAAGGGATAGATAGATAGATAGATAGATAGATAGATAGATAGATAGATAGATAGATAGGAAGGAAGGTAGGAAGGAAGGTAGGAAGGAAGGAAGGATGGAAGGAAGGGATAGATAGATAGATAGATAGATAGATAGATAGATAGATAGATAGATAGATAGATAGATAGATAGATAGATAGATAGGAAGGAAGGAAGGAAGGAAGGAAGGAAGGAAGGAAGGGATAGATAGATAGATAGATAGATAGATAGATAGATAGATAGATAGATAGATAGATAGGAAGGAAGGTAGGAAGGAAGGTAGGAAGGAAGGAAGGATGGAAGGAAGGGATAGATAGATAGATAGATAGATAGATAGATAGATAGATAGATAGATAGATAGGAAGGAAGGAAGGAAGGAAGGAAGGAAGGAAGGAAGGAAGGAAGGAAGGAAGGAAGGAAGGGATAGATAGATAGATAGATAGATAGATAGATAGATAGATAGATAGATAGATAGATAGATAGATAGATAGGAAGGAAGGAAGGAAGGAAGGAAGGAAGGAAGGAAGGAAGGAAGGGAACAGATAGATAGATAGATAGATAGATAGATAGATAGATAGATAGATAGATAGATAGATAGATAGATAGATAGATAGATAGATAGGAAGGAAGGAAGGAAGGAAGGAAGGAAGGAAGGAAGGAAGGAAGGGAACAGATAGATAGATAGATAGATAGATAGATAGATAGATAGATAGATAGATAGATAGATAGATAGATAGATAGATAGATAGATAGATAGATAGATAGATATTGTATAAAATTACCTTGTGGCTATGTGTATAAGGTGCATATGAAAATGTAGATGAATCACGTGTTTAGACAGGGGCCTGATCCCCAAGATCTCTCATTAGGTATATGCAAGAATCGGACATCCAAAACACTTGCAGTCCCAAGCACTTTGGATAAGGGCTGCCCAAATTCTACTTTTAAAAATACTAGGATTTTTTTTTAAACAAAGTGTCCTAATTTTAAAAAGTTATGTTGCATCTTGAGCAGGAACAAAGTGAACCATGCGCTCCTCATTGGAAGAGCTCCACAAAGATCTCAATGTACCGGCTGTGGATCGCTTTCTCTCTGGAGTCTCCCCCAAGCCTGGGATGGTGACCACAGGTCAATGGGGGAACATGGGCTCAGAAAGCAGAAGGGCCCGGGTTGAAGGCCTCCCAGGTAGTTCTGGAGAAGACCACTGTCCAAAGCCCTGCCCGTCGCTGTCTGACAACATTGAGGTGGATGATCCAAGGACCTGACTCAATGTGGGGGGGCATCCGATGTTCCTAAGTGCGGTTAAGAAGGAGTAGGGCAGGCAGGAGAGTCAAATTCCAGGCAAGACCCAAATGATTCAGGTGCAGAAGGGAGCACATTGGGGTGGACAGGGATTGGCCATTGGGGTCACCTGATTGGGCACATGGGCAAACTCCAACTGCAATATAGATGGTGCCCTTGAAAGGCTGGTGGCCCGAATGAGCCCTGATTGGAGACACAAGCACTCCCCTGACCACTCTCCACTGGGTCAAACCTGAGCAGGGCCGGCCCATTCATGAGGCCAACTGAGGCTGTCGCATCAGGCAGGGGTTGGGTGGGTAGTGCCCTTCTCTGACCACTCCGTTGTTTGGTACTTCCTGTTTAGCTGGTGAGCTTCTACCATATATGAACAGGAAATTGAGGGGAGGGGGACACAAAACACAAGAGGCAGTTGCTTTGCTGCAGTAAAGATTTAATGACAAAGGAAGAACTCGGCAGACATTGCTTGCGACTTCCAAGGAAGAGAAGCACAAGAGGGAAGCAGCGACACTTGGCACCACCCCAGCCAACTCAAAGGGAAGCCTCCTCAAGGGCTCACAAACAGGATTTGGGTAGGACTTGAGGGCATCCCCTTGGCTTTGACCACAGGGTGGTCTCTGCCTCTGCACAAGGGAGGGGATCTGAGCAGAGAGGAAGCAAAGCACAGTGGGAAAGAGCAAAGGTTTGTAGCAAGATCACGGCCATGGCTGTTGGAGTTGCTGAGCACCCCATCAACGGAGGGGTCGGACGAGGGGTGCTCAGCCCTTCCAGCAGCCAGGCCTGCGAGGTCGTTATCCATAAATCCGGGTCATGCACGTGGGTGGCCGTTGGATCCTGGAGGTGGGGCCTTCCACCTAGTAGCAGATACGGCACATAGAACTGCGTCTCCTGCCAAGGAGTCCTGAGCCACTGGAGAGGTAACTACCACCACCACCACTACCACCACAGGCTGAGTATCCCCCCACACGGGCTGGCTCACAGGAGGAGGCGAGGATGGCTCCCGGAAGGGTGATCACGCAGGAAGGGGGCTGGATCACAACTTCCGACGGTGGGGTCTGGTTGACGCAGCCCACGTTGGCCCCGGCGAGGATGCCCAGGCTGCTGGCCGACACGGATCCACCTCCACCGCCCATGGAGAGGCCTCCACTGCCCATGGAGAGGCCTCCACAGGGTGAGCAGCAGGAACTCAGGGAGCCGAGGCCTCCGACGGGGTAGCAAGAGGAAGAGCTAATCGGTTGGATGCAGGAGGGGGTGACGCAGGAAGGTCCACAGGGGTAGCAACAGGACATCTTGGAACGATGGAGTCTGCAGTGGCAGGATTTGGGGGCGGAGGAAGCAGAGAAGGAGGAGTTAAACAGGGGCATTGCAAAGGGCATAAGAAGGGTCCCAATTTGGGGCTTATCCCCTTCATGGATCACTGCCTTGTCGTGGCGAAGGGGCTTGAGTTACTCAGTGAGGCTCTGAGCTATGCCAGGGAGGGGCACCCAAGATGAGAGAGGTCATAGCGGAGAACTCTGACCAAACATGATCCACTGGAGAACTTGAGAACAGCCCCACTGGATTAGGCCAGGGGCCCATCTGGTCCAGCTTCCTGGATCTCACATCGACCCACCAGATGCTTCAGGGATCACACCAGTACACAACCTGCATCCTGGTGCCCTCCCCTGCCTCTGGCCTTCTGAGGTAGTCTACATCAGGGTAGTGACCACAATTTTAGAGCAGCAGATCTTTCCTGCCCAAGTAATTTTGAAGGAAGCAAAATTAGCTTGATCAGACCTGTGGGAAATTTCTCAGGGGTCTTTCTGTACAGACCAGCTTGGACTCTGAGAACCCCAATCCCATGCATGCCTATTCAGAAGTAAGTCCCATTATAGTCAATGGGGCTTACTACTGGGCAAGTGTGGAAAGGGTGGAATGCAGTCTGAGAAGATGTTAGGATGCTCTACTGCTATTCCAATGCAAAAAGGAGACTTGGGGGTGAAGAAAGGGAGAGAGGGAGGAGGTGTAGTGAGTGAGTGAGTGAGTGAGTGAGTGAGTGAGTGAGTGAGTGAGAGAGAGATAGAGAGAGGGAGGGAAGAGGAGGAGTGAGTGAGTGAGTGAGAGGGGGGAGGGAGGAGGGGAGAGAGAGAGATAGAGAGAGAGAAGTCTTGCAAGCATTCAACAGTAGGACCTTAAAATATTGAACACCCTCTAAGGTTTGCAAGTGGTATTAGATAGATAGATAGATAGATAGATAGATAGATAGATAGATAGATAGATAGATAGATAGATAGATAGATAGATCATGACAGCCACGAACCTGTGCCCGAGATGCGAAGTCTTGTAAGACATGGAAGCAAAGTTTGACCAACCTTTGCAAAAGTTAGACCCAATTTGAGGTTGGCCCTTAGGTTCCTCCTGCATCCCAGAGAGAGAGAGAGAGGGGGGGGAGGAGGAGGAGGAGAGAGAGAGAGAGAGAGCCACCAGACATCTTGAAGGAGCTTTCAGAGAGGCATCATTCCACTTACCAAGCTGTCAGAAGAGGCGTTGAGTGAAGGCGGGAAGAGCAGATGGAGGAGTCTGGAGTTGTGAGTCCTTTTATACTGTTGAGGACTCCTGAGTCAGGTCCTCAGAGCACAGACCTGTCTGGATGCGCCCCACCCCAAGGGACCCTGCCTATTAATTTTGGCATGCCTCCGTTTTCAGCTCTCTGTAATTGGATGCTAATATTACACCCTGAGCGCAATACCGTAGTCTTTCGAGACTGAAGGTTGCCAGCAACCATTACACCCTGCCAGTCCCTTGTCATTATTATTATTAGTATTAGTAGTAGCAGTTGTAGTAGTAGTAAGAATATTTATTCGCCGCGGTTCAAGGCCACTTGTCCAGCCCATCTTTCCTTTGATGACTTCATCTCCTTCGGTCAGATGAAGGGAAACAAACAAACCAAAAAGCATCCCAAAGCACTCCAGGCACAGGCAAGGGAACCTCAGAGATTTGGAAGCCTTCCCCAGCATGTGTGAACCCCTGGGCCACCAGGGGTCAGTACTACAGAATCCCCCCTGCACAGTCACACCTGAGGGGCTTTCAGAGGGTCGAGGAGGCCACACGCGACCTCTTCTGGTCCTCAGAAGGACATCTGAGGCACCCAGAAGGTCTAAAACCCACTTTTGTGATGTTTTGGTTCCTCAGAAGGTCTTAGAAACCCTCCCTGGGCCTTCGAACAGGGCCTCTGTACAGGGTGCCACAGGACTGGTGGCGCAGGGGAGTGGGTGACAGGTCTGCACTGCCTTGTGCCATGTCCCTTGCGCCACCAGGGCATGTGCAACTGCTGCCCCTCCCCAGGTATGCCAGGGCTCTCCTGGAACCCAAATCAGGAAGTATGAATTTTTTCCCACTCCCGGAGAGGTCAGCGTCTTAGTTTGCTGCAGCAAAATTAACCCTTCAAAAACCTTTGTTGAAATAAATAGGTTGCCTCAAAACACTTTATCAACAGTATAGGAAATGTATCTGAGTCCTTCCAGCTTCCCTGCATGTGCCTCGGAGTCCTCCACGAGTTACATTTTGGTGCCACCCTATAAAGCCTCTCTTGGGAATCTCTCCGTGGTCCGGTGGGTGGATTTGGCCAATCCTGGCTATCCATTTGAACCAGGATAAGAATATTTAAACAAGGAACATTGTGGAACGTGTCCAAGTGGGACATTGAGGGCTGGGCTCAGTGGTAGAAGTGATGCAGAAGACCCCAGACTCTATATGTAGAAGATCCCAGGCTGGTTCCCTGGAACTATCTCTAGATGACAGCTGGGAAATCTCAAAACCTGGAGAACTGCTAGTCACTCTGGCTACCATCCTACCTATGCTTTCCTGGGAGTAAACCCCACGGACTATAATGGGACTTACTTCTAAGTAGACATGCCTAGGCTTGAGCTCTAAGGAAAATAGCTAGATGGGTAAAAGGTCTTTCTCAGAAGGAAGTTTCTTAGAATTGATTTACAAACTGGATTACGGTGGAATATGGGTGGTGGGGACCAGGAGCCTGGATGCCCCTTGACCTCTTTGATTTCTTTGTTGCTCTTTGATGTGGGGAAGCCAAACTGCTGTCCTGTCTTGAAGAGCTGTTAAGTGGCACTGATTAACATTGTTTGTCCTGAATATTAAAGAGACGGTTGAAAGGAAGAAGGTGGGAAGGGATCCCAGCTGTTAATGACACACCAAAACTGTTGAAGACCGGACTGTAATAAAAGCAGAAATTATTACCTGGCTCACCACAGCTGCTTGTAAACATCCATGGATAGCCTTGGGTCACAAAACACTGCACCAGAACTTCAATGTCCACCCTGCGCAACAGGGGCATGGAGGACTCTTTCAGTTAATTAGCTATTCCAGGAACCACCGTGGATTCCATGAATCCATGAATTCGGCAGGTGTCACGGGAGGGCCAACTGGGGCACGCTGGCTGGAGCTTCAGAACCTCTACAGGGAAGAAGCTTTGGACCTTGTGCACTGTCCAGGGAGGGGAAAGGGGGATTATTTTCCCTTACCCCTCCATAAGCCTACCAATGGGTCTCCTCGAACCTGCACCACCTCTTCAAGAAGACAAAGCAGGAGGGCAGGTTGCTATGAAGTTGCCCTCACCAAGTGCCGCTTCGTCCAACCTTCGTCATGCCTCCAGCCTTCCCCCATTCTATCCCACTGTGCCCTTTTTCTCCCTATGTGCCCCACTGTGATCCCCTGCCGAACTATCTCCTAAGGTGGGCCTTCCTTGCCCCACCTCCACATGCAAGGCCTCTCTGGATGTGTTCCGGACATTTCTGGGTGTGTCATTTAGGGGAGATCATGTAGTTCTGGAGAACTGGAAAGCTAAGAACACACTTGAGGCACATGTCAATATTTTGGGGACAAAAAGTGGGCTGTGCACGCTTAATTTTCTGGAATAGGTGTGCTCCAAACTAGGTGGTGAGATAGTTTCTGTGACTTAAGATACACATAAAGCTTTAACAACATTGCACATCTTCATAAAGTTCTGTATCCTGTCCCATTGGGTTTGTTGACTGTGCACTGGGCACTCAATAATAAAGGAGAGATATATCTGAGTCTAAGCTGCTTGTGTCTTCAGTGTGTGATATCTCCAGATTAGACTTCCAGGAGAAGGGCTGGTTCCCCAAGGAGAGGAAGACTTTTCTTCCCTGCTGTACGAACTTGTTGGGCACAGCCAGTTTGATCCACGTTTAAATTAGTGTACTAATTTCTAGCAGGCAACTTACAGCCCAAGCCCAACTCAGCATAATTTGACTTAATGCGACTTATTCCCAGATTAGTGTGTACAGGATTGTAGACTTGGCCTTGTAATGTCCCAAAATGAAAGGGGAAAACAGGGCGTGATGATCATAATTTGTATGGTTCTCAAAAGATGATGATCACAGGACATGAAAGGTCCGAGGTGGATTTGCTTTGTAATTCATAAACAGAAGTTTCCACAAGCTAGGGATGGATCTTGCCCTGTAGGCTCTTCAGAAACTGTATAAAAGTCCTGTCCTGGTTGGAACCTACTGCAGCTTTCCTTGCTTTCTCTTGAGTCTCTCGTTCCACTTCTCTGGTCGGTAAGTTGGATTTAACTCCCTATTCATTCCTGGTCTTGTGAGCATGAGATGTGGTTTGGCAGACCTCGTCAAAGTGGCACTTGGTCACACAGACGTCCCACACTTCTTGAAAGTGAATATGCCTGTTGTGTTTTCTGGAGATGATCAAGAGCAACGGGTTCACGGGCCACTGGAACCGGGGCTATTGGGTTCCAAGACAAGACCCCAAATGGTCAACTCAGGTTGGTCAACTCCACGTGAATTCTTAGGGCACAATCCTAACCTACTTTCCAGCACTGACATAGCTGAGCTATTATGGCGTGCACTGCATCCTGCAGTGGGGAGGCATTCAAGGAGGCCTCCTCCAGGTAAGGACATATTTGTGACCTTACCTTGGGGCTGCATTGCGGCTTGGTCAGGGCTGGAAAGTTGGTTAGGATTGTGCCCTCAGTCAACACAGATCCAAATGGTTTGGCCAAGGCTCTGATGGAAACTGGATGAATTCCCAGTATATACCATTAGAAAAAAAAAATGGAGAATGAACTTCATAAATACCCTTAATGTGTTCTTTGAAAGTGCAGTCTCTTGGGGTGTTTTAACTACCCCAATAGGTGTTTTGATGCCAACTGGGGTAGGAAAGTTCCTCCCAAGACAGGATTGGGCGTTGTTTTAAAGGGTTTGGTTCTGAGATCATCTGTGTAAGGAAACTAGATGTGGGATAACTTTTCAAAAGATAGATAGATAGATAGATAGATAGATAGATAGATAGATAGATAGATAGATAGATAGATGGGGAAAGAAAGGTGATCAGCTGACTCTTCATTGTTAAGGGCAAGATTCTTTAATGAGTCCCAGCTCAACATTCTGGCTGTGAGTTGCGCAGGTGCCATCTTAGATACGCACACCTTTTTGGGGACCTTCACACCTGCGCAGGTGCATTCCTTCACCTCTCTTGTGTCTTGCTCCAGACTCACCTCCGTCAGTTTCAACATGTCCAGCTGTTGTATGCCATCCTGTGCCGCCGCATCTGGGCCCGTCCTTCCCATTAGTGTGGAGTCCTGTGGCACCCCGGCCTGCGGCATCTCGTGTGGCTCCATCGCTCCGATGTGCATCCAGCCTTCCTGCGGCATCTCGTGTGGCTCCATCGCTCCGCTGTGCGTCCAGCCTTCCTGCAGCATCCCCTGTGGCCCCATAGCCCCACAGTGCTGCATCCCGTCTCCCTGCTTTCCACAATGCACCATCCCCTGTGGGCCTATTGGTCCCTTGTGCGGTGTTCAGCCCTCCTGCATCCCCACCTGCTCCATCCCGTCTTGCCTGCCCTCCTGCACCGTCCCCTGCGGACCTCTCCTCCCAGTGAGCGGCGGCTCGTCTTGCAACGTCATCCCACTCAGCTGTGTCCCGTCCTGCATCCCCTGCTAAACCCCCAGGGAGGGCTCTCTGTGGGTTCCTGGTCAATAGGGAATTGAAGTCTTTGCTATGGATTCTGGCTAAGCGAACGGATGTTGGCGATCCAATGTGTGGGGAATTTGGAGTTCTAACTCCCACCGGTAGCTTCTGTGGGGATTCCTCACCTGTGCTGTTCAATGGTGTGTTGACTTTGCTTCTTGACTGGCTTTCATCTTTTCTTTGGGGTCTAGAGCTATCTATTTTTCCCCAAACCACCCTTCAAAAGTCCCATTTGCTTGTGTTAGACTTAGACACCTCACTGTTGGTCCTTCCTCTTCCAAACCCTCTGCATGACCCTTGTGGATGTTCTTTCTCTATGAACTTTATATTCCCTTTTAATAAAGTCTGTTCTACTGCACCAAAGAGCCTGTCTCCTGACCTTCCTTGGGGCTGGGAGTGGAAATCTCAAAAAAGCAAGAACCCAAACACATCTCATAGGGGTTCCTCTCGAGGAGACGCATCAGAGCTTCCAAGGGAAGAGGGCTGCAGCCCAGGCCCTTGTGAAGACTCCCAGAGGGTTCCTGCACAGCCCCAGCACTGATTCCTTTTGATAACGTGCAATTCAAGGTGACTGTCCGCACTGAAGTTTCCATCCCATCCAACAAATGGCGTCTTTATACGTACTCCTCAATAGGGCCAGACTTAGGCCAATTGGACCAATGGCTCCCAATGGTGGCCTGTGCCTAAGGGACCCCCCCCCCACGCACACGCACACACACACACACATCAGGGCAATCTAGTCTTGCATACAATTTTATATCAAAATGTGCTTTGATCCATGAGGTGCATTAACTCACATGTGCTTTTTAAAGGGCCTGGTTTGCTTGCGCTCCATCCTGCTATACCAAGCCCATAACAAACGTTGTTTATGTCTCTACGATTCTGCAGACCTTGGCTGTGAACCTGCTCCCCCCCCCAAAAAAAAACAACAACAGCATGTTCCCAATTTGGCCCCAGAGCTCCTAAGGCTGGTCCTGCTTCTCAAGCCCCAGAAGGGCTTCCATTAGAGGAATTAACACTGTAATTACTCCAGAGTAGGCATAATTGCTGGACAAACAGGTGTTCCACCGCAGAGGCCATGGAGAGTCTTAGGCTGCAGTCCTAACCAGGGTAGAGGGTTCTGGGTAGTCTGACCTGATAGTTCTGTCCTCCTTGAAGGGCACAATCCTAACCAGGTCTACTTAGAAGTAAGCCCTACTTTGTTCTATGGGGCTTACTCTCAGGAAAGTGTGGTTAGGATTGCAGTCCAATTTTATTTTGGAAACTGTCTTGTCACAGCTCCTCCCCACTGGGCCTTGTGCCCGCTTAAGGCTGATAAGTTTCCCTTGGTTGACTCACCAGTACAGCAAACAAAAGTCAGAGTCCGTTCCCAGTCCAATCAACGAAAGTGGCCAAGTCAGAGTCCAGAGCCAATAAGCCGAGTCACAGTCCAAGGCCAGTTTGTCAGTCAGTCAGCCCAACCAGTCAAAGGTGCCAAGTCAGAGTCCAGAGCCAATAAGCCGAGAACCGAACGGCGCATATCAAAATGAGAGCTCAGTGTCATTCAACCACATGCGCACATGTGTTGGCCCCCATAAAAGATGTTTTGCCTCAGTTTTAATACTCACGAAAAAGAAAATTGCACAAGGAAGGAGTAGCTCATCCCCCTAGAAGAACATTTGTTCCCATCAAGAGACTTTAAGCTGTGGAACAGAAAGGTCTTCCTCTGAAGCTGGAGTCCCAATGAGCATGGAGAAGATGGCTGGCCCTGTGGTCCACCTCTAAATTAATGCCTTGAGACCTCACAGATGAAGGCTCCCGTCTTTTTAAAGTGTGAGAGTCTAAAAGGAAGGGACCTTGCAAGGAGCACCACCCAAACAACAAAGGTCTATCACTGAGAGCTCCATGAATGACAAAGCATGTCATGAATGCCAGCCAGTCTGGGGCAGGGTTTGATCCTGTCCCTCAGGCTCCTTGAGAAAGTGTTTAAAAAGCTCCTGCACTGCTGGTTCCTTCCAACAGCTTCATCTGCACCCTCTTGTCTTGTCTGCTTCGGCCATCTTGGTAAGTGGAATTTAACTTGACAATGTGAGATCTTGTTGGAGGAAACTTAACTTGTGAATGTGAGATCTTGTTGGAGGAACATTGTAAAAGCAGGCACCATCCCCTGTGGAGGCATCTTGGCACAGTGGGCTATTCCCTCTCCTTGCCTTCCCTCCTGCACCGTCCCCTGCGGACCTCTCCTCCCAGTGAGCGGCGGCTCGTCTTGCACCGTCATCCCACTCGGCTGTGTCCCGTCCTGCATCCCCTGCTAAACCCCCAAGGAGGGCTCTCTGTGGGTTCCTGGTCAATATGGAGTTGAAGTCTTTGCTATGGATTCTGGCTAAGCGTACGAATGTTGGCGATCCAATGTGTGGGGGATTTGGAGTTCTAACTCCCACCTGTAGCTTCTGTGGGGACTCCTCACCTGTGCTGTTCAATGTTGTGTTGACTTTGCTTCTTGACTGGCTTTCCTCTCTTCATTGGGATCTAGAGCTATCCATTCTTCCCGAAACCACCCTTCAAAAGTCCCATTTGCTTGTGTTAGACTTAGACGCCTCACTGTTGGTCGTTCCTCTTCCCAACCCTCTGCATGACCCTTGTGGATGTTTTTCCTCTATGGACATTATGTTCGCTTTTAAATAAAGTGCAGTCTCTCGGGGTGTTTTAACGACCCCAATAGGGGTTTTGATGTCAACAGGGGTAGGAAAGTTCCTCCCAAGACACGATTGGGGGTTGTTCGAAAGGGTTTGGTTCTGAGATCATCGGTGTAAGGAAACTAGATGTGGGATAACTTTTCAAAAGAAATATATATATCTTTTTTATTTATATATTAAATTTTATTTAATATATTTTATTTTATTATTTTATTTATTATCTATTATTTTATATATATATATAAGGAAGAAAGGAAGGAAGGAAGGGAAAGACAGATGGATAGATGGATAGATATTGATAGATATTGTTTAAATATTGTTTAAAATTACCTTGCGGCTATGTGTATAAGGTGCATATGAAAATGTAAAAGAATCACGTGTTTAGACAGGGGCCTGATCCCCAAGATCTCTCATTAGGTATATGCAAGAATCGGACATCCAAAACACTTGCAGTCCCAAGCACTTTGGATAAGGGCTGCCCAAATTCTACTTTAAAAAATACTAGGAAAACAAAGTGTCCTAATTTTAAAAAGTTATGTTGCATCTTGAGCAGGAACAAAGTGATCCATACGCTCCTCATTGGAAGAGCTCCACAAAGATCTCAATGTACCGGCTGTGGATCGCTTTCTCTCCAGACTCTCCCCCAAGCCTGGGATGGTGACCACAGGTCAATGGGGGAACATGGGCTCAGAAAGCAGAAGGGCCCGGGTTGAAGGCCTCCCAGGTAGTTCTGGAGAAGACCACTGTCCAAAGCCCTGCCCGTCGCTGTCTGACAACATTGAGGTGGATGATCCAACGACCTGACTCAATGTCGGGGGGTATCCGATGGTCCTAAGTGCAGTTAAGAAGGAGTAGGGCAGGCAGGAGAGTCAAATTCCAGACAAGACCCAAATGATTCAGGTGCAGAAGGGAGCACATTGTGGTGGACAGGGATTGGCCATTGGGGTCACCTGATTGGGCACATGGGCAAATTCAAACTGCAATATAGATGGTGCCCTTGAAAGGCTGGTGGCCCGAATGAGCCCTGATTGGAGACACAAGCACTCCCCTGACCACTCTCCACTGGGTCAAACCCAGGCACGGCCGGCCCATTCATGAGGCTGTTGCATCAGGCAGGGTTTGGGTGGCTGAGTGGTGTTCTTCTCCAACCAATTTCCACAGGGTCAAACCTGAGCAGGGCCGGCCCATTGATGAGGCCAACTGAGGCTGTCGCATCAGGCAGGGGTTGGGTGGGAGGGTGGGCTCCTCTCTGACCACATTCCACTGGGTCAAAGCTGGGCAGGGCCGACCCATTCATGAGGCCAACTGAGGCTGTCGCATCAGGCAGGGGTTGGGTGGGTAGTGCCCTTCTCTGACCGCACCGTTGTTTGGTACTTTCTGTTTAGCTGGTGAGCTCCTACCATAAAACTGTTGGCATCCTTCAGTCTCGAAAGACCATGGTGTCACGCTCTGAATGGTGGTTCTGGAACAGAGTGTCCTCTCCAGTGCGCAAAGCCTGGGTAAAGTAGGTATGGAGGATAGGCTGTTACCCATGCAGCAAATCCCCCCACTCCACGTCGCTGAAATGGTCCAATGGAAAGGCAGAGGCCAATACGGTTGGTTCCAGCGGCATCGCAGGAGTTGCCAGAACGTGACTGTGTTCAGCCATGAACTGCCTCAGGGACTCCGGCTCCGGATTTTGCCTGGAGGTTGACTCCTGAAGCCTTTTCCATAACTGGATGTAGCCACAAGGCAGTGGAGGTTTGGGATCAGAGTTTCCTTCTCTTAGATGAGCTGCATTCCCAGGCTGACGAGTCCCATCTACCCGGTGGCTGTTTAGTCGCCTCTTACGACAAGTACAGCCAAACTGAGGGCCTATTCTTATCCCCAGCCCCCAGGGGATACCATATATGAACAGGAAATTGAGGGGAGGGGGACACAAAACACAAGAGGCAGTTGCTTTGCTGCAGTAAAGATTTAATGACAAAGGAAGAACTCGGCAGACATTGCTTACGACTTCCTAGCTAGCAGCAAGGCGAGCAGCAGGAACTCAGGGAGCCGAGGCCTCCGATGGGGTAGGAAGAGGAAGAGCTAATCGGTTGGATGCAGGAGGGGGTGACGCAGGAAGGTCCACAGGGGGGGCAACAGGACATCTTGGAGCGATGGATGGAGTCTGCAGGGGCGGAGGAAGCAGAGAAGCAGAAGTTATAACAGGGACATTGCACGGGATGCATGTCATGGTAGAGACCACACTTTGGCTTTGACAACTGCAGACCTTTGAGGACAGCTCTTGTGTTCCTGCCCTACAAGGAACTTTGGGGGTAGCCGAACTAGCCTAAGCCAGACCAGTGGAAGTTTCTCAGGGGTCTTTCTGCACAAGTCAGCTTGGACCTTGGTGGGCCGCTGTGAGATACAGGAAGTTGGACTAGATGGGCCTATGGCCTGATCCAGTGGGGCTGTTCTTATGATCTTAACTACAATTCCCAGGAGGCCTTGCAGGTCTCTTGTTATCTGGTGTGCTCCCTGGGGCATTTGGTGGGCCGCTGTGAGATACAGGAAGCTGGACTAGATGGGCCTATGGCTTGATCCAGTGGGGCTGCTCCTATGTTCTTAACTACAATTCCCAGGAAGCCTTGCAGGTCTCTTGTTATCTGGTGTGCCCCCTGGGGCATTTGGTGGGCCGCTGTGCGATACAGGAAGCTGGACTAGATGGGCCTGTAGCCTGATCGAGTGGGGCTGTTCTTATGTTCTTAACTACAATTCCCAGGAGGCCTTGCAGGTCTCTTGTTATCTGGTGCGCTCCCTGGGGCATTTGGTGGGCCGCTGTGAGATACAGGAAGCTGGACTAGGTGGGCCTATGGCCTGATCGAGTGGGGCTGTTCTTATGTTCTTAACTACAATTCCCAGGAGGCCTTGCAGGTCTCTTGTTATCTGGTGTGCTCCCTGGGGCATGTGGTGGGTCGCTGTGAGATACAGGAAGCTGGACTAGATGGGCCTATGGCCTGATCCAGTGGGTCTGTCCTTATGTTCTTATGACCCTTAGAAGTTCTTAAGATCCTCTACAGGTTCCCAAGCAGGACTATTAGCCAAAAGGAGGCTTGGTTGATGGAGGCTGCAATCCTATATGCATTTTCCTGGGAGTAAGCCCCATTGAACAAAGCAGGACTTACTTCTGAGTAAACATGCATAGGATTGTGTGTGTGTGTGTGTGTGTGTGTGTGTGTGTGTGTGTGTGTGTGTGTGAGAGAGAGAGAGAGAGAGAGAGAGATCCCGCAAGCCTCCAACAATAGGACCTTCCAATACTGACAATCCCTCCCTCAAATATATGGGAGCAGACTCATGAATGTGTGCCCCAGATCTGAAGCCCTGCAAGACCCACAGCCAAAGGTCCGACATCTTGCTGACATGCGCTTGGATATGTGAGCACATGTTGAACTCAATTTAGTGTCAAACCCTGGTGTCCTTGTCCCTTGTGTCCCTCTAAAAGAGGGGGGACGCCATCAGTCATCCTTAAAGACTATTTTCCGCGCAGCCCACCGGTGTACCCATTTGACCGACGTTGCGTTGAGGCAACGTTGGGAGAAATGGCTTCAGAAGAGGCATCGTTCCACTTACCAAGGTTCCAGAAGGGGTGTCAGGAGAAGCGGAGTGGAGCTGATGGAAGAGTCTGGGGCTGTGAGTCCTTTTATACTGTGAAAGTCTTCTGAGTCATGCCCTTCACAGTAACTTTGGCTGCATCCCACCCCACAGGGCCCGGCTTATTAATTTAGAAATGTCTCCCTTCCCAGCCCTCTGTAATAGGATGGGCATATTATACCCTGCCAGTCCCCCATCATTATAATGATTATTACGAATTTTAGATGCCACTTTTCAACCTGGCTTGCCCAGCCCATTCTTCCTGTGTTGATGAAAAAAGAAATTGCATACCAAAGGACAGGAACCCTCAGAGATTGGGAAGCCCCTCCCCAGAAACCCCCAAAATACGAACCTTTTTTTAGCTCTTCCAGAAGGGTCAGTGCCTTAATTTGCTGCAGGGAAATTGACAATGTGGTGTGGCTCCTGGACCCACTTGCGTAGTCCACAAACACCTCCGTGGAACGAAATGGGTCAGCTCAGGACGCTTGGTCGGTTTTACAGGAAATGGGTCTGAGCACTTTCAACCTCCCTCCATAGGGGTCTCCGGGGCACGGATCTCCAGGGGTTAAATTCTGGTGCATTCTCAAGAAGCCTCTTTTGGGTTTTGTCCTTGCTGGGGGTCCAATGGCAGAGATGGACCAATCCTATGTGTGGGTGGATAGATTGGCCCAAGGAGTGGGGTAGAAACGTCCATGCCAATCCTATCCCCCTCCTTGGACCTGATCCCACAGCGCAGAGGCTTATCCCCTGGGTAAGGAAACCATCTGTTTCCTTACAGATGAGGCGTCCTGGTCTATCCCTTACCAGTACCTGGGGGGCCAAAGCACTAAGTTTTTCAGGGAGCCTCCCCTTTGGAGCCATTCCAGGCATACGCCTCTGTTTTGCTCCCCCCACCTGGAATGTCTCCCCCCACCTGGAATTTGCTCCCCCCACCAGGGGGCCCTTGCATGCTGTGGTGAGGCTCCATGCAAAACACAGTGCTTTGCACCCCCTCTAGCTATGCCACTGACCCCCCTCCCCTTCACCGTAGCTCACAGTTTTGGTGCTGCTGAATTGTAGGGGGAGATTACAAATTTTGGAGAGTAGCCGCAGTCAGTGAGGACAACACTGGATGGATAAGGGGTCTTCCTCAGAAGAAGGGAGGGCACCAGGATGAGGTCTCTTGTTATCTGGTGTGCTCTTTGGGGCATTTGGTGGGCTGCTGTGAGATACAGGAAGCTGGACTAGATGGGCCTATGGCCTGATCCAGTGGGTCTGTCCTTATGTTCTTATGACCCTTAGAAGTTCTTAAGATCCTCTACAGGTTCCCAAGCAGGACTATTAGCCAAAAGGAGGCTTGGTTGATGGAGGCTGCAATCCTATATGCATTTTCCTGGGAGTAAGCCCCATTGAACAAAGCAGGACTTACTTCTGAGTAAACATGCATAGGATTGTGTGTGTGTGTGTGTGTGTGTGTGAGAGAGAGAGAGAGAGAGAGAGAGAGATCCCGCAAGCCTCCAACAATAGGACCTTCCAATACTGACAATCCCTCCCTCAAATATATGGGAGCAGACTCATGAATGTGTGCCCCAGATCTGAAGCCCTGCAAGACCCACAGCCAAAGGTCCGACATCTTGCTGACATGCGCTTGGATATGTGAGCACATGTTGAACTCAATTTAGTGTCAAACCCTGGTGTCCTTGTCCCTTGTGTCCCTCTAAAAGAGGGGGGACGCCATCAGTCATCCTTAAAGACTATTTTCCGCGCAGCCCACCGGTGTACCCATTTGACCGACGTTGCGTTGAGGCAACGTTGGGAGAAATGGCTTCAGAAGAGGCATCGTTCCACTTACCAAGGTTCCAGAAGGGGTGTCAGGAGAAGCGGAGTGGAGCTGATGGAAGAGTCTGGGGCTGTGAGTCCTTTTATACTGTGAAAGTCTTCTGAGTCATGCCCTTCACAGTAACTTTGGCTGCATCCCACCCCACAGGGCCCGGCTTATTAATTTAGAAATGTCTCCCTTCCCAGCCCTCTGTAATAGGATGGGCATATTATACCCTGCCAGTCCCCCGTCATTATAATGATTATTACGAATTTTAGATGCCACTTTTCAACCTGGCTTGCCCAGCCCATTCTTCCTGTGTTGATGAAAAAAGAAATTGCATACCAAAGGACAGGAACCCTCAGAGATTGGGAAGCCCTTCCCCAGAAACCCCCAAAATACGAACCTTTTTTTAGCTCTTCCAGAAGGGTCAGTGCCTTAATTTGCTGCAGGGAAATTGACAATGTGGTGTGGCTCCTGGACCCACTTGCGTAGTCCACAAACACCTCCGTGGAACGAAATGGGTCAGCTCAGGACGCTTGGTCGGTTTTACAGGAAATGGGTCTGAGCACTTTCCACCTCCCTCCATAGGGGTCTCCGGGGCACGGATCTCCAGGGGTTAAATTCTGGTGCATTCTCAAGAAGCCTCTTTTGGGTTTTGTCCTTGCTGGGGGTCCAATGGCAGAGATGGACCAATCCTATGTGTGGGTGGATAGATTGGCCCAAGGAGTGGGGTAGAAACGTCCATGCCAATCCTATCCCCCTCCTTGGACCTGATCCCACAGCGCAGAGGCTTATCCCCTGGGTAAGGAAACCATCTGTTTCCTTACAGATGAGGCGTCCTGGTCTATCCCTTACCAGTACCTGGGGGGCCAAAGCACTAAGTTTTTCAGGGAGCCTCCCCTTTGGAGCCATTCCAGGCATACGCCTCTGTTTTGCTCCCCCCACCTGGAATGTCTCCCCCCACCTGGAATTTGCTCCCCCCACCAGGGGGCCCTTGCATGCTGTGGTGAGGCTCCATGCAAAACACAGTGCTTTGCACCCCCTCTAGCTATGCCACTGACCCCCCTCCCCTTCACCGTAGCTCACAATTTTGGTGCTGCTGAATTGTAGGGGGAGATTACAAATTTTGGAGAGTAGCCGCAGTCAGTGAGGACAACACTGGATGGATAAGGGGTCTTCCTCAGAAGAAGGGAGGGCACCAGGATGAGGTCTCTTGTTATCTGGTGTGCTCTTTGGGGCATTTGGTGGGCTGCTGTGAGATACAGGAAGCTGGACTAGATGGGCCTATGGCCTGATCCAGTGGGGCTGTTCTTATGTTCTTAACTACAATTCCCAGGAGGCCTTGCAGGTCTCTTGTTATCTGGTGTGCTCCCTGGGGCGTTTGGTGGGCCGCTGTGAGATACAGGAAGCTGGACTAGGTGGGCCTATGGCCTGATCCAGTGGGGCTGTTCTTATGTTCTTAACTACAATTCCCAGGAGGCCTTGCATGTCTCTTGTTTTCTGGTGTGCTCCCTGGGGCGTTTGGTGGGCCGCTGTGAGATACAGGAAGCTGGACTAGGTGGGCCTATGGCCTGATCCAGTGCGGCTGTTCTTATGTTCTTAAGAAGCCATTTCTTAGGTTCAACCTTGGGTTCTGTGGTTTTATCCATGAAGAAGGAGAAGGAGGACCTCAGGCAGCCTCTTGACCTGCTTTCTCTTTGATTTGGGGGTTACAACCTAGTAATCCTGTCCTCGCTTGAGGTGAACTATTTAAATGGCAGTGTTCATGTTGTCTCCCTGAGTATCAAAGGGAAGGTGTGCGCGGCTGAAGAAGAGGCAGGTGGAGATGGGATCCCAGCTGTAATTGGTGCACCGAAGCTGTTGAAGTGCAGGTGGTAATAAACACAGAAATTATGACATGGTGGCTGGTCTAGCCCCGGGGTCACCAAACACCACATCAGACCTACAATGGTCAGCCTTGCAATGGGGGCATGGATGATTAGTTTTGCTATTCAGCGATTCCAGAAAGGTCTATTATTAAACCAGGTCTTGCACCACAGAAGGGCCAAGTGGGGCACTGGTTTGAACCTCTACAGGGGCCGTCGGTCAAGCTTCGGATCCTGTGCGCTGTCCAGGGGAGGGGGGAGGCCAAATATTTCCCCTGACCCTTCCAGAAGCCTACCAGTCCCCAGGGGGTCTCCTCAGACATGCACCAGCTCAAGTCCGAGGAGATAAAGTGGGAGTTGCTATGAAGTTGCCCTCACCAAGTGCCACTCCCTCTGCCCTCCGTCATGGCTCCATCCTTCCACCCCATTCCTCCCTACTTGCCCCATCCGACCCCCTGCCAACTATACCTGTCCGTGGGCCTTGCTTGTGTCACTTCCACATGCAGGGTCAATCTGGCCTCTCTGAAAGTCTTCTAGACCCACACAGCTGCCAGAACACAAGTTTGTGATGGCCGTAATTCAGTTCTGGCAGCAATGAGGCCCGTGAAGATTGACCTGTTGGACATCTATTAGTTTAAATGTACCATATGTCTGATGGAGGGTTCCGTCCTCCACGAATTTCGACTTGAAAACTATAGGAGAAAACAACTTACAGTTCACTTGTCTCAAGTGTAATTTAACTTGACACGTTGTATTGCTACCTGGTGGTAGGGATCCAGGGGTCCCACACATACCACAAGGTATCACCTAAGTAGCAATGGTGGTCTTAGTGCCACTGGTTGAGAAACACTGCTCCAAGCTTCCTGTTCCACTGGGGAGCCTCTTCTCTGTGCCCCTGATTGCTCCCATTTTGGTGCCAGACAACCGTGACTGCCCAGAAATCTGGGCCCAAACCCTGCTGGGACGACCGAACCTGGAAGCAACTGGCCGGTGTGAAGAATGGCATAATGGTGAGTTTTGTTCACCTGGGGGACGGATCGCAGTGGGCACCAGGTCCGGTTTGGCGGCCACCGCTCTAAAACAGGGGTGGCCAAACCGCGGCCCTGGGGACACTTGCGGCCCTCGAGGCCTCTCAATGCGGCCCTCAGGGAACCCCCAGTCTCCAATGAGCCTCTGGCAAAGGAAAGGCCAGCCTTGCTTTGTGCGAGGCCTTTTATAGGCCTTGAGCTATTGCAAGACCTTCATTCATTCATATAAGTTCATCTTTAATATATTCACTTATGTAAAGATATGTAAATTTATTCAAATTTTAAATGTAAATTAATTCTTTTTTCCCCCCGGCCCCCGACATAGTGTCAGAGAGCTGATGTGGCCCTCCTGCCAAAAACTTGGGACACCCCTGCCCTAAAGCATCCCTGTGTGGGTCTGTCTGCTGGTACCACCAGCAGCTTCGACAGAGAAGGGAGCTTGCCATGCCCTCTCAAGAGCGATCTCCACAAGACACCCCCTTGAACCCCCCAAATCTGGGGCACGGATGTGACGGTGTCCTTGTGTTATTTACACCCCTGTGTAATTACACCGAATGACTCGTATGTCTGACGTTCTCGTGCTTAAGGCCTTGTTCCTATAAAAGTATCAAGAAGGGGCACAGAGTCAACTTGAAATGAGAGAGGACAGGCAAGCCCACCTTTTAATGTCCCAAAATGAAAGGTTTTGTTCTGCCCACCAGGCATATCCGCCGTTCATGCTTCGGAGAGTCAAGTCACAACCCGTCTCCGCAGTCTCAGGCGTGGCAATTTTGACTCTCTGGGGCTGACTCATCCTCTGAAGCGCAGAAACAAACCAGATAAATTCTCCTCCCCTTCAGCTCAGCTCCAGTTGAACTTCTTGACTGCCCTTGGTCTTCAGAGCTGCCCACCACGGATGGTAAGTCTGCTTTTTGGAACCTCTTCTGTCCGGGTAGAAAGAGGAGGTTCTGGAATCTGGGTCCTATCTGTCATGGGTTCTGCTTTGGTGTGTGTCTCCTGCTTGCTCGTGAGAAGGCATCGGTGTAGAGAAGGGCTCTCACCTTCTCTACATGCTCCACTTTTTCATGTGCCACTGACCCCAAAGGGCTGGGTGGTTGGCCCGACCCACGTCCCTCCAGGGAGGAAGAGGCTTTGATTTTTGCCGCTGCCCCCAAATCTCTCTGCACTGTCCTTGCCTAGCCCGTGCTGCTTTCTAAGGAACTGACTCCCCCCCCCCCCGCCACTCACCCACCCTCTAAAAGAGTAGTGGGACCATCCAGGCTGTTATCTCTTGTTATGTGGTGTGCTCCCTGGGGCATTTGGTGGGCCGCTGTGAGATACAGGAAGCTGGACTAGATGGGCTTATGGCCTGCTCCAGTGGGGCTGTTCTGATGTTCATAGCTTCAGGCAGTGCAACCTACGGACTGCACCTCCTGCCTAGACAGATCCCGGTTCTTGCGCTACGCAACCCCTCAATGTCCAATGCGGGTGTTTCTTTTCCTTCAATGGTCCCTTCCTGACTTCAGATCTTTCTCCTTCACTCTCCTCCGCAGTCGAGCAGTCGCCGCCCTCCCTCATTTGTTGTTTCAGGATCACCTCCCTCTTCCCAAGGCATGCCGTGGGGCCACGAGTGCAAGTTCATAGGGGCCACGTCCAACTGGCCTGCATCCAGGGCTTGTCTTAATCGCCCACGCTCCCGACTGGAGTGATTGATGGAACCCGCTCTGTGGGGACTCTCGGGATGAAGGGTTTTGCATCATCATCCGTGACGGCAGGGAGCGATCAACAGGAAGTAGGTCCTGGCACCAGAGTGCCTTGACTCCAGCGCCTGAAATTTCTCTTTCAATTCAATTTCTATCCAGAATACATTAGCTCAACTCTGCCTCTTCCTTGTGCCTTCCTTTGATTCTCTGCCACTTTCAGACCTTCTACTCCATCCCGGATATGGAAGCCCAATCCCATTTTGACCCAGAACCTGAAGACTTGTGGAAGGCTCAAGGAAGTCCTTCCTAGAGGTACGAATGACTCAAATCCACCTTCTGCCCACCTCTGAATAACCCAAAGGCAAGTCACGATGCTTCACCCAGCTTGAATGGCACTAGCACAGTAGCTCCCAACCTGTGGGTCAGGACCCACTGGTTTGCCGCAACCCAATTTTGGGTGGGGCGCCAAAGGGTGATGGAAAGATCAGCGAACTAAGGCTGCAATCTTAGGCACACTATCCTAGGTAAGTAAGGAGTAAGTGTCATTGTGTTCAATGGCACTTCTGAGTAGATGCACATAGGATTGTGTTGTAAGTTCCTCAAGTCCTGAGGAAAAAAATAGTACAGCCCTGTACTGTAGCTGCTAAGAACCCCGTAAAGAGCTCAGCTCCTGCAGTTTGCAAGGTGGCTGCTAACTGCCCCGTAAAGAGCTCAGCTCCTGCAGTTTGCACTGTGAAAATATTTTTCTTCTCTCCCCCCCTTCCATTAAAGATTATCTGCAAGCATTCAGATGTCTTCTGGGTCATTCATTTCTTCTGCTTCTAATTTTTGTGCCTGTGATCCTGAGGATTTGACTCAAGTTAATGGGGTTTCTTCAATTTCCATTTCACCCCACGGTCTCCCCTCCTCTGTGGAGCCTGCTGGATCGGTTCACTGGGTGGGACAAACAGGGCTGGCTTCCACGCCATGATCTCCCCTTCTTCGTTTGTATGGGACACAATTTCAGTGCTTGCCATGGGCGCCCTTTTCCCTAGACACACCACTGGGGTCAACCAAAAACACTGATTCCCCAACAAATTGGCCAGCTGGACACCTGAAGAGCTGGGCACCTGCTGTCCAAATCTATGACTGACAGCCCAATTGTAACCAAATTTCCAATGCTGTTGCAGCCCACAAAGCAGCCCCAAGGGAAGAGACAAGCATTGCTTGACCTTGAGGACGCCCCTTTGACTGCCCCCCCCCAGGATGCACACCCTGTTGGCAGGGCTGCGTTGGCGCCAGAAAGTTGGTCGAGCTGCTTGCCCTGCCAGCCTGTATTTCTGAGATGAAGCAACTTGTGCTGCGACAAACACCACCCCAAAGATTTACTGGGAACAGTGCGTCGACCCAAAATTAGGGTGCGCAGCTAGCCCAGCCTTTGCAATGTTCTGGAAGGCCTTGTCCCTGTTGGTGGAACTTCTCTGGTGCCAATGCTCTCAAGAACCCATCCCGTGCATAATGAATTTGGCACTGCAAGGCTGACTTAGTCTTTGGAAACAGGGCAAGAAACAGTGCAGGCGTGTGTGTCCATGTCCCCCCACCTCCCACCCCCGTATCCTCAGAAGGTAGGTTCCAGCCGCCCCCGTGGATACAGAGAACCTTGGATGGCTGCGGGCTCTACAAAAGTCCCCCCATCAGGCCAAGGAGGTATCTCCCAGAATGGGTCCCCCTCCTGGCCCCTCCTCTGAACTCCACCCAGGCCTCTCACTGACCGCACATGTCTCTCTTAGGGCGCAATCCTAGCCAAATTCCTAGTCATGACATAGCTGGGCCAGTGGGGCATGTGCTGCATCCTGCAGCTGGGGGGCAGTCATGGGGGCCTCCTCAATGTAAGGTTGAAACTCAAACAGACTTTTATTGGCATGTAGTACGTAAGGCAGTGTTTGTCCCCTTACCTCGAAGTTGCATTAGGTTCAAACTCAAACTCAAACAGACCTTTATTGGCATATAGTACGTAAGGCAATGTGCCGTGGGAATGGAAGGATGTCCCATGTCAACACTGGTACTTAAAATGATAAGGAAGGCCAGTTCTATGCTTAGGATCATTAGAAAAGGTATTGAGAACAAAACGGCTAATAGTATAATGCCGCTGTACAAATCGCTGGTAAGGCCACACCTGGAGTATTGTGTCCAGTTCTGGTCACCGCATCTCAAAAAAGACATCGTGGAAATGGAAAAGGTGCAAAAGAGAGCGACTAAGATGATTACTGGGCTGGGGCACCTTCCTTATGAGGAAAGGTTATGGCGTTTGTGCCTCTTCAGCCTAGAAAAGTGGCGCCTGAGGGGGGACATGATTGAGACATACAAAATTATGGAGGGGTGGACAGAGTGGATAGAGAGATGCTCTATTGGGGTGGACAGGGATTGGCCATTGGGGTCACCTGATTGGGCACATGGGCAAACTCCAACTGCAATATAGATGGTGCCCTTGAAAGGCTGGTGTCACGAATGAGCCCTGATTGGAGACACAAGCACTCCCCTGACCACTCTCCACTGGGTCAAACCCGGGCAGGGCCGGCCCATTCATGAGGCCAACTGAGGCTGTCGCATCAGGCAGGGGTTGGGTGGGTAGTGCCCTTCTCTGACCACTCCGTTGTTTGGTACTTTCTGTTTAGCTGGTGAGCTTCTACCATATATGAACAGGAAATTGAGGGGAGGGGGACACAAAACACAAGAGGCAGTTGCTTTGCTGCAGTAAAGATTTAATGACAAAGGAAGAACTCGGCAGACATTGCTTGCGACTTCCACGGAAGAGAAGCACAAGAGGGAAGCAGCAACACTTGGCACCACCCCAGCCAACTCAAAGGGAAGCCTCCTCAAGGGGTCACAAACAGGATTTGTGTAGGACTTGAGGGCATCCCCTTGGCTTTGAGCACAGGGTGGTCTCTGCCTCTGCACAAGGGAGGGGATCTGAGCAGAGAGGAAGCAAAGCACAGTGGGAAAGAGCAAAGGTTTGTAGCAAGATCACGGCCATGGCTGTTGGAGTTGCTGAGCACCCCATCAACTGAGGGGTCGGACGAGGGGTGCTCAGCCCTTCCAGCAGCCAGGCCTGCGAGGTCGTTATCCATAAATCCGGGTCATGCACGTGGGTGGCCGTTGGATCCTGGAGGCGGGGCCTTCCACCTAGTAGCAGATACGGCACATAGAACTGCGTCTCCTGCCAAGGAGTCCTGAGCCACTGGAGAGGTAACTACCACCACCACCACTACCACCACAGGCTGAGTATCCCCCCACACGGGCTGGCTCACAGGAGGAGGCGAGGATGGCTCCCGGAAGGGTGATCACGCAGGAAGGGGGCTGGATCACGACTTCCGACGGTGGGGTCTGGTTGACGCAGCCCACGTTGGCCCCGGCGAGGATGCCCAGGCTGCTGGCCGACACGGATCCACCTCCACCGCCCATGGAGAGGCCTCCACTGCCCATGGAGAGGCCTCCACAGGGTGAGCAGCAGGAACTCAGGGAGCCGAGGCCTCCGACGGGGTAGCAAGAGGAAGAGCTAATCGGTTGGATGCAGGAGGGGGTGACGCAGGAAGGTCCACAGGGGTAGCAACAGGACATCTTGGAACGATGGAGTCTGCAGTGGCAGGATTTGGGGGCGGAGGAAGCAGAGAAGGAGGAGTTAAACAGGGGCATTGCAAAGGGCATAAGAAGGGTCCCAATTTGGGGCTTATCCCCTTCATGGATCACTGCCTTGTCGTGACGAAGGGGCTTGAGTTACTCAGTGAGGCTCTGAGCTATGCCAGGGAGGGGCACCCAAGATGAGAGAGGTCATAGCGGAGAACTCTGACCAAACATGATCCACTGGAGAACATCAGAACAGCCCCACTGGATTAGGCCAAGGGCCCATCTAGTCCAGCTTCCTGGATCTCACAGCAGCCCACCAGATGCTTCAGGGATCACACCAGTGAGCGACACACAACCTGCATCCTGGTGCCCTCCCCTGCCTCTGGCCTTCTGAGGTAGTCTACATCAGGGTAGTGACCACAATTTTAGAGCAGCAGATCTTTCCTGCCCAAGTAATTTTGAAGGAAGCAAAATTAGCTTGATCAGACCTGTGGGAAATTTCTCAGGGGTCTTTCTGTACAGACCAGCTTGGACTCTGAGAACCCCAATCCCATGCATGCCTATTCAGAAGTAAGTCCCATTATAGTCAATGGGGCTTACTACTGGGCAAGTGTGGAAAGGGTGGAATGCAGTCTGAGAAGATGTTAGGATGCTCTACTGCTATTCCAATGCAAAAAGGAGACTTGGGGGTGAAGAAAGGGAGAGAGGGAGGAGGAGTAGTGAGTGAGTGAGTGAGTGAGTGAGTGAGTGAGTGAGAGAGAGATAGAGAGAGGGAGGGAAGAGGAGGAGTGAGTGAGTGAGTGAGAGGGGGGAGGGAGGAGGGGAGAGAGAGAGATAGAGAGAGAGAAGTCTTGCAAGCATTCAACAGTAGGACCTTAAAATATTGAACACCCTCTAAGGTTTGCAAGTGGTATTAGATAGATAGATAGATAGATAGATAGATAGATAGATAGATAGATAGATAGATAGATAGATAGATAGATAGATAGATCATGACAGCCACGAACCTGTGCCCGAGATGCGAAGTCTTGTAAGACATGGAAGCAAAGTTTGACCAACCTTTGCAAAAGTTAGACCCAATTTGAGGTTGGCCCTTAGGTTCCTCCTGCATCCCAGAGAGAGAGAGAGGGGGGGGAGGAGGAGGAGGAGAGAGAGAGAGAGAGCCACCAGACATCTTGAAGGAGCTTTCAGAGAGGCATCATTCCACTTACCAAGCTGTCAGAAGAGGCGTTGAGTGAAGCGGGAAGAGCAGATGGAGGAGTCTGGAGTTGTGAGTCCTTTTATACTGTTGAGGACTCCTGAGTCAGGTCCTCAGAGCACAGACCTGTCTGGATGCGCCCCACCCCAAGGGACCCTGCCTCTTAATTTTGGCATGCCTCCGTTTTCAGCTCTCTGTAATTGGATGCTAATATTACACCCTGAGCGCAATACCGTAGTCTTTCGAGACTGAAGGTTGCCAGCAACCATTACACCCTGCCAGTCCCTTGTCATTATTATTATTAGTATTAGTAGTAGCAGTTGTAGTAGTACTAAGAATATTTATTCGCCGCGGTTCAAGGCCACTTGTCCAGCCCATCTTTCCTTTGATGACTTCATCTCCTTCGGTCAGATGAAGGGAAACAAACAAACCAAAAAGCATCCCAAAGCACTCCAGGCACAGGCAAGGGAACCTCAGAGATTTGGAAGCCTTCCCCAGCATGTGTGAACCCCTGGGCCACCAGGGGTCAGTACTACAGAATCCCCCCTGCACAGTCACACCTGAGGGGCTTTCAGAGGGTCGAGGAGGCCACACGCGACCTCTTCTGGTCCTCAGAAGGACATCTGAGGCACCCAGAAGGTCTAAAACCCACTTTTGTGATGTTTTGGTTCCTCAGAAGGTCTTAGAAACCCTCCCTGGGCCTTCGAACAGGGCCTCTGTACAGGGTGCCACAGGACTGGTGGCGCAGGGGAGTGGGTGACAGGTCTGCACTGCCTTGTGCCATGTCCCTTGCGCCACCAGGGCATGTGCAACCGCTGCCCCTCCCCAGGTATGCCAGGGCTCTCCTGGAACCCAAATCAGGAAGTATGAATTTTTTCCCACTCCCGGAGAGGTCAGCGTCTTAGTTTGCTGCAGCAAAATTAACCCTTCAAAAACCTTTGTTGAAATAAATAGGTTGCCTCAAAACACTTTATCAACAGTATAGGAAATGTATCTGAGTCCTTCCAGCTTCCCTGCATGTGCCTCGGAGTCCTCCACGAGTTACATTTTGGTGCCACCCTATAAAGCCTCTCTTGGGAATCTCTCCGTGGTCCGGTGGGTGGATTTGGCCAATCCTGGCTATCCATTTGAACCAGGATAAGAATATTTAAACAAGGAACATTGTGGAACGTGTCCAAGTGGGACATTGAGGGCTGGGCTCAGTGGTAGAAGTGATGCAGAAGACCCCAGACTCTATATGTAGAAGATCCCAGGCTGGTTCCCTGGAACTATCTCTAGATGACAGCTGGGAAATCTCAAAACCTGGAGAACTGCTAGTCACTCTGGCTACCATCCTACCTATGCTTTCCTGGGAGTAAACCCCACGGACTATAATGGGACTTACTTCTGAGTAGACATGCCTAGGCTTGAGCTCTAAGGAAAATAGCTAGATGGGTAAAAGGTCTTTCTCAGAAGGAAGTTTCTTAGAATTGATTTACAAACTGGATTACGGTGGAATATGTGTGGTGGGGACCAGGAGCCTGGATGCCCCTTGACCTCTTTGATTTCTTTGTTGCTCTTTGATGTGGGGAAGCCAAACTGCTGTCCTGTCTTGAAGAGCTGTTAAGTGGCACTGATTCACATTGTTTGTCCTGAATATTAAAGAGACGGTTGAAAGGAAGAAGGTGGGAAGGGATCCCAGCTGTTAATGACACACCGAAACTGTTGAAGACCGGACTGTAATAAAAGCAGAAATTATTACCTGGCTCACCACAGCTGCTTGTAAACATCCATGGATAGCCTTGGGCCACAAAACACCGCACCAGACCTTCAATGTCCACCCTGCGCAGCAGGGGCATGGAGGACTCTTTCAGTTAATTAGCTATTCCAGGAACCACCGTGGATTCCATGAATCCATGAATTCGGCAGGCGTCACGGGAGGGCCAACTGGGGCACGCTGGCTGGAGCTTCAGAACCTCTACAGGGAAGAAGCTTTGGACCTTGTGCACTGTCCAGGGAGGGGAAAGGGGGATTATTTTCCCTTACCCCTCCATAAGCCTACCAATGGGTCTCCTCGAACCTGCACCACCTCTTCAAGAAGACAAAGCAGGAGGGCAGGTTGCTATGAAGTTGCCCTCACCAAGTGCCGCTTCGTCCAACGTTCGTCATGCCTCCAGCCTTCCCCCATTCTATCCCACTGTGCCCTTTTTCTCCCTATGTGCCCCACGGTGATCCCCTGCCGAACTATCTCCTAAGGTGGGCCTTCCTTGCCCCACCTCCACATGCAAGGCCTCTCTGGATGTGTTCCGGACATTTCTGGGTGTGTCATTTAGGGGAGATCATGTAGTTCTGGAGAACTGGAAAGCTAAGAACACACTTGAGGCACATGTCAATATTTTGGGGACAAAAAGTGGGCTGTGCACGCTTAATTTTCTGGAATAGGTGTGCTCCAAACTAGGTGGTGAGATAGTTTCTGTGACTTAAGATACACATAAAGCTTTAACAACATTGCACATCTTCATAAAGTTCTGTATCCTGTCCCATTGGGTTTGTTGACTGTGCACTAGGCACTCAATAATAAAGGAGAGATATATCTGAGTCTAAGCTGCTTGTGTCTTCAGTGTGTGATATCTCCAGATTAGACTTCCAGGAGAAGGGCTGGTTCCCCAAGGAGAGGAAGACTTTTCTTCCCTGCTGTACGAACTTGTTGGGCACAGCCAGTTTGATCCACGTTTAAATTAGTGTACTAATTTCTAGCAGGCAACTTACAGCCCAAGCCCAACTCAGCATAATTTGACTTAATGCGACTTATTCCCAGATAAGTGTGTACAGGATTGTAGACTTGGCCTTGTAATGTCCCAAAATGAAAGGGGAAAACAGGGCGTGATGATCATAATTTGTATGGTTCTCAAAAGATGATGATCACAGGACATGAAAGGTCCGAGGTGGATTTGCTTTGTAATTCATAAACAGAAGTTTCCACAAGCTAGGGATGGATCTTGCCCTGTAGGCTCTTCAGAAACTGTATAAAAGTCCTGTCCTGGTTGGAACCTACTGCAGCTTTCCTTGCTTTCTCTTGAGTCTCTCGTTCCACTTCTCTGGTCGGTAAGTTGGATTTAACTCCCTATTCATTCCTGGTCTTGTGAGCATGAGATGTGGTTTGGCAGACCTCGTCAAAGTGGCACTTGGTCACACAGACGTCCCACACTTCTTGAAAGTGAATATGCCTGTTGTGTTTTCTGGAGATGATCAAGAGCAACGGGTTCACGGGCCACTGGAACCGTCACGGGCCACTGGAACCGGGGCTATTGGGTTCCAAGACAAGACCCCAAATGGTCAACTCAGGTTGGTCAACTCCACGTGAATTCTTAGGGCACAATCCTAACCTACTTTCCAGCACTGACATAGCTGAGCTATTATGGCGTGCACTGCATCCTGCAGTGGGGAGGCATTCAAGGAGGCCTCCTCCAGGTAGGACATGTTTGTGACCTTACCTTGGGGCTGCATGCGGCTTGGTCAGGGCTGGAAAGTGTTAGGATTGTGCCCTCAGTCAACACAGATCCAAATGTTTGCCAAGGCTCTGATGGAAACTGGATGAATTCCCAGTATATACCATTAGAAAAAAAAAATGGAGAATGAACTTCATAAATACCCTTAATGTGTTCTTTGAAAGTGCAGTCTCTTGGGGTGTTTTAACTACCCCAATAGGTGTTTTGATGCCATCTGGGGTAGGAAGTTCCTCCAAGACAGGATTGGGCGTTGTTTTAAGGGTTTGGTTCTGAGATCATCTGTGTAAGGAAACTAGATGTGGGATAACTTTTCAAAAGATAGATAGATAGATAGATAGATAGATAGATAGATAGATAGATAGATAGATGGGGAAAGAAGGTGATCAGCTGACTCTTCATTGTTAAGGGCAAGATTCTTTAATGAGTCCCAGCTCAACATTCTGGCTGTGAGTTGCGCAGGTGCCATCTTAGATACGCACACCTTTTTGGGGACCTTCACACCTGCGCAGGTGCATTCCTTCACCTCTCTTGTGTCTTGCTCCAGACTCACCTCCGTCAGTTTCAACATGTCCAGCTGTTGTATGCCATCCTGTGCCGCCGCATCTGGGCCCGTCCTTCCCATTAGTGTGGAGTCCTGTGGCACCCGGCCTGCGGCATCTCGTGTGGCTCCATCGCTCCGATGTGCATCCAGCCTTCCTGCGGCATCTCGTGTGGCTCCATCGCTCCGCTGTGCGTCCAGCCTTCCTGCAGCATCCCTGTGGCCCCATAGCCCCACAGTGCTGCATCCCGTCTCCCTGCTTTCCACAATGCACCATCCCCTGTGGGGCCTAATTGGTCCCTTGTGCGGTGTTCAGCCCTCCTGCATCCCCACCTGCTCCATCCCGTCTTGCCTGCCCTCCTGCACCGTCCCCTGCGGACCTCTCCTCCCAGTGAGCGCGGCTCGTCTTGCAACGTCATCCCACTCAGCTGTGTCCCCGTCCTGCATCCCCTGCTAAACCCCCAGGGAGGGCTCTCTGTGGGTTCCTGGTCAATAGGGAATTGAAGTCTTTGCTATGGATTCTGGCTAAGCGAACGGATGTTGGCGATCCAATGTGTGGGGAATTTGGAGTTCTAACTCCCACCGGTAGCTTCTGTGGGGATTCCTCACCTGTGCTGTTCAATGGTGTGTTGACTTTGCTTCTTGACTGGCTTTCATCTTTTCTTTGGGGGTCTAGAGCTATCTATTTTCCCCAAACCACCCTTCAAAAGTCCCATTTGCTTGTGTTAGACTTAGACACCTCACTGTTGGTCCTTCCTCTTCCAAACCCTCTGCATGACCCTTGTGGATGTTCTTTCTCTATGAACTTTATATTCCCTTTTAATAAAGTCTGTTCTACTGCACCAAAGAGCCTGTCTCCTGACCTTCCATGGGGCTGGGAGTGGAAATCTCAAAAAAAGCAAGAACCCAAACACATCTCATAGGGGTTCCTCTCGAGGAGACGCATCAGAGCTTCCAAGGGAAGAGGGCTGCAGCCCAGGCCCTTGTGAAGACTCCCCAGAGGGTTCCTGCACAGCCCCAGCACTGATTCCTTTTGATAACGTGCAATTCAAGGTGGACTGTCCGCACTGAAGTTTCCATCCCATCCAACAAATGGCGTCTTTATACGTACTCCTCAATAGGGCCAGACTTAGGCCAATTGGACCAATGGCTCCAATGGTGGCCTGTGCCTAAGGGACCCCCCCCCACGCACACACACACACACACACACACACACACACACACACACACACACACATCAGGGCAATCTAGTCTTGCATACAATTTTATATCAAAATGTGCTTTGATCCATGAGGTGCATTAACTCACATTGTGCTTTTAAAGGGCCTGGTTTGCTTGCGCTCCATCCTGCTATACCAAGCCCATAACAAACGTTGTTTATGTCTCTACGATTCTGCAGACCTTGGCTGTGCACCTGCTCCCCCCCCCCAAAAAAAACAACAACAGCATGTCCCAATTTGGCCCCAGAGCTCCTAAGGCTGGTCCTGCTTCTCAAGCCCCAGAAGGGCTTCCATTAGAGGAATTAACACTGTAATTACTCCAGAGTAGGCATAATTGCTGGACAAACAGGTGTTCCACCGCAGAGGCCATGGAGAGTCTTAGGCTGCAGTCCTAACCAGGGGTAGAGGGTTCTGGGTAGTCTGACCTGATAGTTCTGTCCTCCTTGAAGGGCACAATCCTAACCAGGTCTACTTAGAAGTAAGCCCTACTTTGTTCTATGGGGCTTACTCTCAGGAAAGTGTGGTTAGGATTGCAGTCCAATTTTATTTTGGAAACTGTCTTGTCACAGCTCCTCCCCACTGGGCATTGTGCCCCGCTTAAGGCTGATAAGTTTCCCTTGGTTGACTCACCAGTACAGCAAGCAAAAGTCAGAGTCCGTTCCCAGTCCAATCAACGAAAGTGGCCAAGTCAGAGTCCAGAGCCAATAAGCCGAGTCACAGTCCAAGGCCAGTTTGTCAGTCAGTCAGCCCAACCAGTCAAAGGTGCCAAGTCAGAGTCCAGAGCCAATAAGCCGAGAACCGAACGGCGCATATCAAAATGAGAGCTCAGTGTCATTCAACCACATGCGCACATGTGTTGGCCCCCATAAAAGATGTTTGCCTCAGTTTTAATACTCACGAAAAAGAAAATTGCACAAGGAGGAGTAGCTCATCCCCTAGAAGAACATTTGTTCCCATCAAGAGACTTTAAGCTGTGGAACAGAAGGTCTTCCTCTGAAGCTGGAGTCCCAATGAGCATGAGAAGATGGCTGGCCTGTGGTCCACCTCTAAATTAATGCCTTGAGACCTCACAGATGAAGGCTCCCGTCTTTTAAAGTGTGAGAGTCTAAAAGGAAGGGACCTTGCAAGGAGCACCACCCAAACAACAAAGGTCTATCACTGAGAGCTCCATGAATGACAAAGCATGTCATGAATGCCAGCCAGTCTGGGGCAGGGTTTGATCCTGTCCCTCAGGCTCTTGAGAAGTGTTTAAAAAGCTCCTGCACTGCTGGTTCCTTCCAACAGCTTCATCTGCACCCTCTTGTCTTGTCTGCTTCGGCCATCTTGGTAGTGGAATTTAACTTGACAATGTGAGATCTTGTTGGAGGAAACTTAACTTGTGAATGTGAGATCTTGTTGGAGGAACATTGTAAAAGCAGGCACCATCCCCTGTGGAGGCATCT
Organism: Tiliqua scincoides; assembly: GCF_035046505.1. Classification (NCBI taxonomy): domain Eukaryota; kingdom Metazoa; phylum Chordata; class Lepidosauria; order Squamata; family Scincidae; genus Tiliqua; species Tiliqua scincoides. The sequence goes on from NC_089835.1 coordinate 5,879,272, forward strand.
TGGCACAGTGGGCTATTCCCTCTCCTTGCCTTCCCTCCTGCACCGTCCCCTGCGGACCTCTCCTCCCAGTGAGCGGCGGCTCGTCTTGCACCGTCATCCCACTCGGCTGTGTCCCGTCCTGCATCCCCTGCTAAACCCCCAAGGAGGGCTCTCTGTGGGTTCCTGGTCAATATGGAGTTGAAGTCTTTGCTATGGATTCTGGCTAAGCGTACGGATGTTGGCGATCCAATGTGTGGGGGATTTGGAGTTCTAACTCCCACCTGTAGCTTCTGTGGGGACTCCTCACCTGTGCTGTTCAATGTTGTGTTGACTTTGCTTCTTGACTGGCTTTCCTCTTTTCATTGGGTCTAGAGCTATCCATTCTTCCCCAAACCACCCTTCAAAAGTCCCATTTGCTTGTGTTAGACTTAGACGCCTCACTGTTGGTCCGTTCCTCTTCCCAACCCTCTGCATGACCCTTGTGGATGTTTTTCCTCTATGGACATTATGTTCGCTTTTAAATAAAGTGCAGTCTCTCGGGGTGTTTTAACGACCCCAATAGGGGTTTTGATGTCAACAGGGGTAGGAAAGTTCCTCCCAAGACACGATTGGGGGTTGTTCGAAAGGGTTTGGTTCTGAGATCATCGGTGTAAGGAAACTAGATGTGGGATAACTTTTCAAAAGAAATATATATATCTTTTTTATTTATATATTAAATTTTATTTAATATATTTTATTTTATTATTTTATTTATTATCTATTATTATATATATATATATATATATATATATATAAGGAAGAAAGGAAGGAAGGAAGGGAAAGACAGATGGATAGATGGATAGATATTGATAGATATTGTTTAAATATTGTTTAAAATTACCTTGCGGCTATGTGTATAAGGTGCATATGAAAATGTAAATGAATCACGTGTTTAGACAGGGGCCTGATCCCCAAGATCTCTCATTAGGTATATGCAAGAATCAGACATCCAAAACACTTGCAGTCCCAAGCACTTTGGATAAGGGCTGCCCAAATTCTACTTTAAAAAATACTAGGAAAACAAAGTGTCCTAATTTTAAAAAGTTATGTTGCATCTTGAGCAGGAACAAAGTGATCCATACGCTCCTCATTGGAAGAGCTCCACAAAGATCTCAATGTACCGGCTGTGGATCGCTTTCTCTCCGGACTCTCCCCCAAGCCTGGGATGGTGACCACAGGTCAATGGGGGAACATGGGCTCAGAAAGCAGAAGGGCCTGGGTTGAAGGCCTCCCAGGTAGTTCTGGAGAAGACCACTGTCCAAAGCCCTGCCCGTCGCTGTCTGACAACATTGAGGTGGATGATCCAAGGACCTGACTCAATGTCGGGGGGCATCCGATGGTCCTAAGTGCGGTTAAGAAGGAGTAGGGCAGGCAGGAGAGTCAAATTCCAGACAAGACCGAAATGATTCAGATGCAGAAGGGAGCACATTGTGGTGAACAAGGATTGGCCATTGGGGTCACCTGATTGGGCACATGGGCAAATTCAAACTGCAATATAGATGGTGCCCTTGAAAGGCTGGTGGCCCGAATGAGCCCTGATTGGAGACACAAGCACTCCCCTGACCACTCTCCACTGGGTCAAACCCAGGCAGGGCCGGCCCATTCATGAGGCTGTTGCATCAGGCAGGGTTTGGGTGGCTGAGTGGTGTTCTTCTCCAACCAATTTCCACAGGGTCAAACCTGGGCAGGGCCGACCCATTCATGAGGCCAACTGAGGCTGTCGCATCAGGCAGGGGTTGGGTGGGTAGTGCCCTTCTCTGACCGCACCGTGGTTTGGTACTTTCTGTTTAGCTGGTGAGCTCCTACCATAAAACTGTTGGCATCCTTCAGTCTCGAAAGACCATGGTGTCACGCTCTGAATGGTGGTTCTGGAACAGAGTGTCCTCTCCAGTGCGCAAAGCCTGGGTAAAGTAGGTATGGAGGATAGGCTGTTACCCATGCAGCAAATCCCCCCACTCCACGTCGCTGAAATGGTCCAATGGAAAGGCAGAGGCCAATACGGTTGGTTCCAGCGGCATCGCAGGAGTTGCCAGAACGTGACTGTGTTCAGCCATGAACTGCCTCAGGGACTCCGGCTCCGGATTTTGCCTGGAGGTTGACTCCTGAAGCCTTTTCCATAACTGGATGTAGCCACAAGGCAGTGGAGGTTTGGGATCAGAGTTTCCTTCTCTTAGATGAGCTGCATTCCCAGGCTGACGAGTCCCATCTACCCGGTGGCTGTTTAGTCGCCTCTTACGACAAGTACAGCCAAACTGAGGGCCTATTCTTATCCCCAGCCCCCAGGGGATACCATATATGAACAGGAAATTGAGGGGAGGGGGACACAAAACACAAGAGGCAGTTGCTTTGCTGCAGTAAAGATTTAATGACAAAGGAAGAACTCGGCAGACATTGCTTACGACTTCCTAGCTAGCAGCAGGGCGAGCAGCAGGAACTCAGGGAGCCGAGGCCTCCGATGGGGTAGGAAGAGGAAGAGCTAATCGGTTGGATGCAGGAGGGGGTGACGCAGGAAGGTCCACAGGGGGGGCAACAGGACATCTTGGAGCGATGGATGGAGTCTGCAGGGGCGGAGGAAGCAGAGAAGCAGAAGTTATAACAGGGACATTGCACGGGATGCATGTCATGGTAGAGACCACACTTTGGCTTTGAAAACTGCAGACCTTTGAGGACAGCTCTTGTGTTCCTGCCCTACAAGGAACTTTGGGGGTAGCCGAACTAGCCTAAGCCAGACCAGTGGAAGTTTCTCAGGGGTCTTTCTGCACAAGTCAGCTTGGACCTTGGTGGGCCGCTGTGAGATACAGGAAGCTGGACTAGATGGGCCTATGGCTTGATCCAGTGGGGCTGCTCCTATGTTCTTAACTACAATTCCCAGGAAGCCTTGCAGGTCTCTTGTTATCTGGTGTGCCCCCTGGGGCATTTGGTGGGCCGCTGTGAGATACAGGAAGCTGGACTAGGTGGGCCTATGGCCTGATCGAGTGGGGCTGTTCTTATGTTCTTAACTACAATTCCCAGGAGGCCTTGCAGGTCTCTTGTTATCTGGTGTGCTCCCTGGGGCATGTGGTGGGTCGCTGTGAGATACAGGAAGCTGGACTAGATGGGCCTATGGCCTGATCCAGTGGGTCTGTCCTTATGTTCTTATGACCCTTAGAAGTTCTTAAGATCCTCTACAGGTTCCCAAGCAGGACTATTAGCCAAAAGGAGGCTTGGTTGATGGAGGCTGCAATCCTATATGCATTTTCCTGGGAGTAAGCCCCATTGAACAAAGCAGGACTTACTTCTGAGTAAACATGCATAGGATTGTGTGTGTGTGTGTGTGTGTGTGTGTGTGTGTGTGAGAGAGAGAGAGAGAGAGAGATCCCTCAAGCCTCCAACAATAGGACCTTCCAATACTGACAATCCCTCCCTCAAATATATGGGAGCAGACTCATGAATGTGTGCCCCAGATCTGAAGCCCTGCAAGACCCACAGCCAAAGGTCCGACATCTTGCTGACATGCGCTTGGATATGTGAGCACATGTTGAACTCAATTTAGTGTCAAACCCTGGTGTCCTTGTCCCTTGTGTCCCTCTAAAAGAGGGGGGACGCCATCAGTCATCCTTAAAGACTATTTTCCGCACAGCCCACCGGTGTACCCATTTGACCGACGTTGCGTTGAGGCAACGTTGGGAGAAATGGCTTCAGAAGAGGCATCGTTCCACTTACCAAGCTTCCAGAAGGGGTGTCAGGAGAAGCGGAGCGGAGCTGATGGAAGAGTCTGGGGCTGTGAGTCCTTTTATACTGTGAAAGTCTTCTGAGTCATGCCCTTCACAGTAACTTTGGCTGCATCCCACCCCACAGGGCCCGGCTTATTAATTTAGAAATGTCTCCCTTCCCAGCCCTCTGTAATAGGATGGGCATATTATACCCTGCCAGTCCCCCGTCATTATAATGATTATTACGAATTTTAGATGCCATTTTTCAACCTGGCTTGCCCAGCCCATTCTTCCTGTGTTGATGAAAAAAGAAATTGCATACCAAAGGACAGGAACCCTCAGAGATTGGGAAGCCCCTCCCCAGAAACCCCCAAAATACGAACTTTTTTTAGCTCTTCCAGAAGGGTCAGTGCCTTAATTTGCTGCAGGGAAATTGACAATGTGGTGTGGCTCCTGGACCCACTTGCGTAGTCCACAAACACCTCCGTGGAACGAAATGGGTCAGCTCAGGACGCTTGGTCGGTTTTACAGGAAATGGGTCTGAGCACTTTCAACCTCCCTCCATAGGGGTCTCCGGGGCACGGATCTCCAGGGGTTAAATTCTGGTGCATTCTCAAGAAGCCACTTTTGGGTTTTGTCCTTGCTGGGGGTCCAATGGCAGAGATGGACCAATCCTATGTGTGGGTGGATAGATTGGCCCAAGGAGTGGGGTAGAAACGTCCATGCCAATCCTATCCCCCTCCTTGGACCTGATCCCACAGCGCAGAGGCTTATCCCCTGGGTAAGGAAACCATCTGTTTCCTTACAGATTAGGCTTCCTGGTCTATCCCTTACCAGTACCTGGGGGGCCAAAGCACTAAGTTTTTCAGGGAGCCTCCCCTTTGGAGCCATTCCAGGCATACGCCTCTGTTTTGCTCCCCCCACCTGGAATGTCTCCCCCCACCTGGAATTTGCTCCCCCCACCAGGGGGCCCTTGCATGCTGTGGTTTGGCTCCATGCAAAACACAGTGCTTTGCACCCCCTCTAGCTATGCCACTGACCCCCCTCCCCTTCACCGTAGCTCACAGTTTTGGTGCTGCTGAATTGTAGGGGGAGATTACAAATTTTGGAGAGTAGCCGCAGTCAGTGAGGACAACACTGGATGGATAAGGGGTCTTCCTCAGAAGAAGGGAGGGCACCAGGATGAGGTCTCTTGTTATCTGGTGTGCTCTTTGGGGCATTTGGTGGGCTGCTGTGAGATACAGGAAGCTGGACTAGATGGGCCTATGGCCTGATCCAGTGGGGCTGTTCTTATGTTCTTAACTACAATTCCCAGGAGGCCTTGCAGGTCTCTTGTTATCTGGTGTGCTCCCTGGGGCGTTTGGTGGGCCGCTGTGAGATACAGGAAGCTGGACTAGGTGGGCCTATGGCCTGCTCCAGTGGGGCTGTTCTTATGTTCTTAAGAAGCCATTTCTTAGGTTCAACCTTGGGTTCTGTGGTTTTATCCGTGATGAAGGAGAAGGAGGACCTCAGGCAGCCTCTTGACCTTCTTTCTCTTTGATTTGGGGATTACAACCTAGTAATCCTGTCCTCGCTTGAGGTGAACTATTTAAATGGCAGTGTTCTTGTTGTCTCCCTGAGTATCAAAGGGAAGGTGTGCGCGGCTGAAGAAGAGGCAGGTGGAGAGGGGATCCCAGCTGTAATTGGCGCACCGAAGCTGTTGAAGTGCAGGTGGTAATAAACACAGAAATTATGAAATGGTGGCTGGTCTAGCCCCGGGTCACCAAACACCACATCAGACCTTCAATGGTCAGCCTTGCAATGGGGGCATGGATTTTTTGCTATTTTTTGCATGGAGTTTTGCTATTCAGCGATTCCAGAAAGGTCTATTATTAAACCAGGTCTTGCACCACAGAAGGGCCAAGTGGGGCACTGGTTTGAACCTCTACAAGGACCGTCGGTCAAGCTTTGGACCCTGTGCGCTGTCCAGGGGGAGGGGGAGGGCAACTGTTTCCCCTGACCCTTCCATAAGCCTACAAGTCCCCAGTGGGTCTCCTCAGACATGCACCAGCTCAAGTCCGAGGAGATAAAGTGGGAGTTGCTATGAAGTTGCCCTCACCAAGTGCCACTCCCTCTGCCCTCCATCATGGCTCCATCCTTCCACCCCATTCCTCCCTACTTGCCCCATCCGACCCCCTGCCAACTATACCTGTCCATGGGCCTTGCTTGTGTCACTTCCACATACAGGGTCAATTCGGCCTCTCTGAAAGTCTTCTAGACCCACACAGCTGCCAGAACACTGTTTGTGATGGCCGTAATTCAGTTCCGGCAGCAATGAGGCCCGTGAGGATTGACCTGTTGGACATCTATTAGTTTAAATGTACCATATGTCTGATGGAGGGTTCCGTCCTCCACGAATTTGGACTTGAAAACTATAGGAGAAAACAACTTACAGTTCACTTGTCTCAAGTGTAATTTAGCTTGACACGTTGTATTGCTACCTGGTGGTAGGGATCCAGGGGTCCCACACATACCACAAGGTATCACCTAAGTAGCAATGGTGGTCTTAGTGCCACTGGGTGAGAAACACTGCTCCAAGCTTCCTGTTCCACTGGGGAGCCTCTTCTCTGTGCCCCTGATTGCTCCCATTTTGGTGCCAGACAACCATGACTGCCCAGAAATCTGGGCCCAAACCCTGCTGGGGCGACCGAACCTGGAAGCAACTGGCCGGTGTGAAGAACGGCATAATGGTGACCTTTGTTCACCTGGAGGACGGATCGCAGTGGGCACCAGGTCCGGTTTGGCGGCCACCGCTCTAAAACAGGGGTGGCCAAACCCTGGCCCTGGGGACACTTGCGGCCCTCGAGGCCTCTCAATGCGGCCCTCAGGGAACCCCCAGTCTCCAATGAGCCTCTGGCCCTCCGGAGATTTATTGGAGCCCGCACTGGACCGACACAACTGCTCTCAGCATGAGGGCAACTGTTTGACCTCTCGCGGGAATGTGGGATGAGGGCTCCCTCCACTGCTTGCCGTTTCATGTCTCTGATGCAGTAGCAGCAGCAAAGGAAAGGCCAGCCTTGCTTTGTGCGAGGCCTTTTATAGGCCTTGAGCTATTGCAAGACCTTCATTCATTCATATAAGTTCATCTTTAATATATTCACTTATGTAAACATATGTAAATTTATTCAAATTTTAAATGTAAATTAATTCTTTTTCCCCCCAGCCCCCAATATAGTGTCAGAGAGCTGATGTGGCCCTCCTGCCAAAAACTTGGGACACCCCTGCCCTAAAGCATCCCTGTGTGGGTCTGTCTGCTGGTACCACCAGCAGCTTCGACAGAGAAGGAGGCTTGCCATGCCCTCTCAAGAGCGATCTCCACAAGACACCCCCTTGTATCCCCCCAAATCTGGGGCACGGATGTGTCCTTGTGTTATTTGCTCCCCTGTGCAATTACATAAAACAACTCGTATGTGTGACATTCTCGTGCTTAAGGCCTCGTTCCTATAGAAGTGTCAAGAAGGGGCACGGAGCCAACTTGAAATGAGAGAGGACAGGCAAGCCCACCTTTTAATGTCCCAAAATGAAAGGTTTTGTTCTGCCCACCAGGCATATCCGCTGTTCATGCTTCGGAGAGTCAAGTCACAACCCGTCTCCGCAGTCTCAGGCGTGGCAATTTTGACTCTCTGGGGCTGACTCATCCTCTGAAGCGCAGAAACAAACCAGATAAATTCTCCTCCCCTTCAGCTCAGCTCCAGTTGAACTTCTTGACTGCCCTTGGTCTTCAGAGCTGCCCACCACGGATGGTAAGTCTGCTTTTTGGAACCTCTTCTGTCCGGGTAGAAAGAGGAGGTTCTGGAATCTGGGTCCTATCTGCCATGGGTTCTGCTTTGGTGTGTGTCTCCTGCTTGCTCGTGAGAAGGCATCGGTGTAGAGAAGGGCTCTCACCTTCTCTACATGCTCCACTTTTTCATGTGCCACTGACCCCAAAGGGCTGGGTGGTTGGCCCGACCCACGTCCCTCCAGGGAGGAAGAGGCTTTGATTTTTGCCGCTGCCCCCAAATCTCTCTGCACTGTCCTTGCCTAGCCCGTGCTGCTTTCTAAGGAACTGACTCCCCCCCCCCCCACTCACCCACCCTCTAAAAGAGTAGTGGGACCATCCAGGCTGTTATCTCTTGTTATGTGGTGTGCTCCCTGGGGCATTTGGTGGGCCGCTGTGAGATACAGGAAGCTGGACTAGATGGGCTTATGGCCTGCTCCAGTGGGGCTGTTCTGATGTTCATAGCTTCAGGCAGTGCAACCTCCGGACTGCACCTCCTGCCTAGACAGATCCCGGTTCTTGCGCTACGCAACCCCTCAATGTCCAATGCGGGTGTTTCTTTTCCTTCAATGGTCCCTTCCTGACTTCAGATCTTTCTCCTTCACTCTCCTCCGCAGTCGAGCAGTCGCCGCCCTCCCTCATTTGTTGTTTCAGGATCACCTCCCTCTTCCCAAGGCATGCCGTGGGGCCACGAGTGCAAGTTCATAGGGGCCACGTCCAACTGGCCTGCATCCAGGGCTTGTCTTAATCGCCCACGCTCCCGACTGGAGTGATTGATGGAACCCGCTCTGTGGGGACTCTCGGGATGAAGGGTTTTGCATCATCATCCGTGACGGCAGGGAGCGATCAACAGGAAGTAGGTCCTGGCACCAGAGTGCCTTGACTCCAGCGCCTGAAATTTCTCTTTCAATTCAATTTCTATCCAGAATACATTAGCTCAACTCTGCCTCTTCCTTGTGCCTTCCTTTGATTCTCTGCCACTTTCAGACCTTCTACTCCATCCCGGATATGGAAGCCCAATCCCATTTTGACCCAGAACCTGAAGACTTGTGGAAGGCTCAAGGAAGTCCTTCCTAGAGGTACGAATGACTCAAATCCACCTTCTGCCCACCTCTGAATAACCCAAAGGCAAGTCACGATGCTTCACCCAGCTTGAATGGCACTAGCAGAGTAGCTCCCAACCTGTGGGTCAGGACCCACTGGTTGGCCGCAACCCAATTTTGGGTGGGGCGCCAAAGGGTGATGGAAAGATCAGCGAACTAAGGCTGCAATCTTAGGCACACTATCCTAGGTAAGTAAGGAGTAAGTGTCATTGTGTTCAATGGCACTTCTGAGTAGATGCACATGGGATTGTGTTGTAAGTGCCTCAAGTCCTGAGGCTATTGAAAAAAACAGTACAGCCCTGTACTGTAGCTGCTAAGAACCCCGTAAAGAGCTCAGCTCCTGCAGTTTGCAAGGTGGCTGCTAACTGCCCCGTAAAGAGCTCAGCTCCTGCAGTTTGCACTGTGAAAATATTTTTGTTCTCCCCCCCCCCTTCCATTAAAGATTATCTGCAAGCATTCAGATGTCTTCTGGGTCATTCATTTCTTCTGCTTCTAATTTTTGTGCCTGTGATCCTGAGGATTTGACTCAAGTTAATGGGGTTTCTTCAATTTCCATTTCACCCCACGGTCTCCCCTCCTCTGTGGAGCCTGCTGGATCGGTTCACTGGGTGGGACGGACAGGGCTGGCTTCCACGCCATGATCTCCCCTTCTTCGTTTGTATGGGACACAATTTCAGTGCTTGCCATGGGCGCCCTTTTCCCTAGACACACCACTGGGGTCAACCAAAAACACTGATTCCCCAACAAATTGGCCAGCTGGACACCTGAAGAGCTGGGCACCTGCTGTCCAAATCTATGACTGACAGCCCAATTGTAACCAAATTTCCAATGCTGTTGCAGCCCACAAAGCAGCCCCAAGGGAAGAGACAAGCATTGCTTGACCTTGAGGACGCCCCTTTGACTGCCCCCCCCAGGATGCACACCCTGTTGGCAGGGCTGCGTTGGCGCCAGAAAGTTGGTCGAGCTGCTTGCCCTGCCAGCCTGTATTTCTGAGATGAAGCAACTTGTGCTGCGACAAACACCACCCCAAAGATTTACTGGGAACAGTGCGTCGACCCAAAATTAGGGTGCGCAGCTATCCCAGCCTTTGCAATGTTCTGGAAGGCCTTGTCCCTGTTGGTGGAACTTCTCTGGTGCCAATGCTCTCAACAACCCATCCCGTGCATAATGAATTTGGCACTGCAAGGCTGACTTAGTCTTTGGAAACAGGGCAAGAAACAGTGCAGGCGTGTGTGTCCATGTCCCCCCACCTCCCACCCCCGTATCCTCAGAAGGTAGGTTCCAGCCGCCCCCGTGGATACAGAGAACCTTGGATGGCTGCGGGCTCTACAAAAGTCCCCCCATCAGGCCAAGGAGGTATCTCCCAGAATGGGTCCCCCTCCTGGCCCCTCCTCTGAACTCCACCCAGGCCTCTCACTGACCGCACATGTCTCTCTTAGGGCGCAATCCTAGCCAAATTCCTAGTCATGACATAGCTGGGCCAGTGGGGCATGTGCTGCATCCTGCAGCTGGGGGGCAGTCATGGGGGTCTCCTCAATGTAAGGCTGAAACTCAAACAGACTTTTATTGGCATGTAGTACGTAAGGCAGTGTTTGTCCCCTTACCTCGAAGTTGCATTAGGTTCAAACTCAAACTCAAACAGACCTTTATTGGCATATAGTACGTAAGGCAATGTGCCGTGGGAATGGAAGGATGTCCCATGTCAACACTGGTACTTAAAATGATAAGGAAGGCCAGTTCTATGCTTAGGATCATTAGAAAAGGTATTGAGAACAAAACGGCTAATAGTATAATGCCGCTGTACAAATCGCTGGTAAGGCCACACCTGGAGTATTGCGTCCAGTTCTGGTCACCGCATCTCAAAAAAGACATCGTGGAAATGGAAAAGGTGCAAAAGAGAGCGACTAAGATGATTACTGGGCTGGGGCACCTTCCTTATGAGGAAAGGTTATGGCGTTTGTGCCTCTTCAGCCTAGAAAAGTGGTGCCTGGGGAGGGACGTGATTGAGACATACAAAATTATGGAGGGGTGGACAGAGTGGATAGAGAGATGCTCTTTACACTCTCACATAACACCAGAACCAGGGCACATCCACTCAAATTGAGTGTTGGGAGAGTTAGGACAGACAAAAGAAAATATTTCTTTACTCAGCGTGTGGTTGGTCTGTGGAACTCCTTGCCACAGGATGTGGTGATGGCGTCTGGCCTGGACACCTTTAAAAGGGGATTGGACAAGTTTCTGGAGGAAAAATCCATTATGGGTTACAAGCCATGATGTGCATGTGCACCTCCTGATTTTAGAAATGGGCTATGTCAGAATGCCAGATGCAAGGGAGGGCACCAGGATGAGGTCTCTTGTTATCTGGTGTGCTCCCTGGGGCATTTGGTGGGCCGCTGTGAGATACAGGAAGCTGGACTAGATGGGCCTATGGCCTGATCCAGTGGGGCTGTTCTTATGTTCTTATGTTCACTGCGACTTAACAACGTAAGAACATAAGAACAGCCCCACTGGATCAGGCCATAGGCCCATCTAGTCCAGCTTCCTGTATCTCACAGCGGCCCACCAAATGCCCCAGGGATCACACCACATAGTGTCCGTCACGACCTTAAAAAATGCCACCTCCCAAACAGTTTGGTCATCCTCGCCATTAGGCAGGCGTCTGGCATTCTTTATCTGTTGCTTAAAGTGACGTTCACATAAAAAAGGATTAAGAAGGAACTTGGAGCCCACAGAATGAGGGCAGGCAGTCAAGCCCAGGGCCATCTCAGGAGTCCTCAGTGTGCCGAATGGGGCACTCCGGGGCTGACTCGGTCTGCTGAAATGCAGAAAGCCACAGTATAAATTCTCTCACTCTCCAGCCCTTCTCCAGCCTCGTTCTCTGGGCGTCCCTTTGCCTTCTGGTCTACAGCTGCTCCTGTGTTTGGTGAGTCTCCTGAATTTTCTTATGGCAGGTTGGAAAGGGGGGTTGGGTTCTGAAATTCTGATCCTGTTCATTATGGATCCTGCCTTCGAACACCGCTTGGTTCGTTATATTTTGCATGAAATTATCTTTCCCATGTTTCCCACCCGTGACTGGTGCTGGGCTAGATCCGCTGCTGGGTCCACAGTGAGTGCTCTGTGTGAAGCATCAGGTAGCGATAGATACGGGGTGGGCAGGAGAGGCAGGGAGGAAGCGTCCTGGGTAGGCAGAGGGTGGGGGGAGGCTGGCGGGGGAGGGCGCAGGGTGGGGGAGCTGAGCTCCACCGGATCCAGAGCCCCACGTTGGGCCACAGGGCCCACCACAGAACGTCTTGATTCTCCGCTGGCTGAAGAGCTGCAGCAGAATCAAGTAACCCCTTTGCGGGGCTCCTTCCCTTACTCAGGGGAAGGGGACGAAAGCCCCCAAGGAGCTGCTGGTGTCTGCCCAGCACACTCAGGGTCCTGCAATAGTCATTTCGGTGCCATGGGAGCCCAAAATGCCCAAAAAACGCCAGGCAGCTCAGGACCCAAAAAATGCCAGGCAGCTCAGGGCTACCAAGTGAAGAGGAGGAGGAACTAGAGACGGGAAGAGAGTTTGTCGGGAAAACAAATCATATAGGATTTATTAAGTTATAGCAAATGCAGCTGCCATCCTGATCACACTGTCCACCCTTAATAAACACAGTAGGGCTTGTTTCTGAGTAGACACGGCTCGGATTTTGCTGTAAGGCAAGTCTTGGGGGGCGAAGAAATTTGCACAGCCAGTTTCGAAACAAACCAGTTTCCCGAACTGCGGCTGCGCGGGAAGCAGATGGCAGCTCTGCTGAAGGAGCTGCGCCATTGGACTGAAATAACCCGGGGGGACGGGACACAGAGTGAACCACGCAGAGACTGAGTGTGGCACCGATCCCAGGTGCCTGTAAATCACTCTTCAACGTGGAAATTACTCTTCAACTCTTCAATCACTCAGTCCCTCTTCAATGTCGTCACCTCTACCCAAAGCCAACTCAAGGGAGACACATTATGCGCCTCGCATGAAATGGGGAGGCCAGCACTGAACAAAAATGGGGGGGGGCGCCTGCACGCCACTTGCAGGCAATGTTGTGGGTTGAAAGGCTGCCCCATTTCCAAATGGGTCGCTTGTCTGAAAGCTTTGTGGCCATGAAAATGTGGTTGGGGTTGACCACTCGTTATCATTTCAGACTCACCTGCCGCTTGCCAAGATGTCCGCCACCGGAATGGGGAGCCGTGGCAGAGGTGCCGAAGTGCAGATCCCGCGCAGACCCTTACCACTGTCATTATTGCAGCTTCAACTAACTGTGGACGACGTACAGCCCGTCTCCTTTGAAATGTCTATTGTGATGTCAACAATGGATCAATTGCAGCCCAGTCCCTCTCTGCTTCGCGCCCAGTCCCTTGAACTGGTCGAGGCCATTGCTCCGTCCCCTTTCTCTTTTCTTGCCAATTCGGTATGAAGCCTGAGCTTCCTTCCTGCCAAAGCACCCATTGAGGCTCAGAATCCGGAGGCCACGGAGATGTGGATGGGATCAACTTTCTTTGAGGAGCCCTAAATGTATCAGGGGACAGGAGAATTTATGATGCTTCAAGCCCCCTGACCTCCCCCATCGCCCTGTGCTGTTTAACACACCTTCCCTGCTTCTTGAGAGCCTCTGCTGAGAACCTTTTGTTGTCTCTTTGGATGCAATAAATGTGTTCATTCTCTGCCTCTTTCCGTTAAAGCTTGCCTGCCAGCATCAAAATGGGTCTTGTGCCTTTGACTTAATGGTTCACTATTTCCATGGGTGGGGTGGTTGAGATGGTCCCCATAAGGGGTCCTCTCTACGCAGCACAGAAGACCTCTGTTCATCCAAGACAGTCTCATAAAGTCTCTGATGGATGTGGCATCATCTCAGATTTAAACCCAACCCCTCTAGGTAATCCCCCTTCTCTCCTGCCTGCCATTCTGTGTCTTGACCTGTATTTGTTCAGATGGAGGAAGCCAGCACTTTAAGGGTGTGGTGGACAGGGATTGGCCATTGGGGATCACCTGATCGTATGCTCAGGTAAGCTCATGTTGCAATGTAGATGTTGCCCTTGAAGTACTGGGGCACAGAAGAGCCCAGGTTTGAGACACTGGCGTTCCCCTTGAACGCTTTCCACTGGGTCAAACTTGGGCAGGGTCGGCCCATCCATGAGGCCAACTGGAACTGTCACATCAGTTTGAGGGACCTTCCATACAACCCATACACTCTTCTCTGGTCAATCAATCAATCAATCAATCAATCAATCAATCAATCAATCAATCAATCAGACAGGGGTTGGGCAGGTGGGTGGCACTCTGATCAATCAATCAATCAATCAGACAAGGGTTGGGCAGGTGGGTCGCACTGATGGATCAATCAATGAATCAAATCAGACAGGGTTGGGCAGGTGGGTGGCACTCTGGTCAATCAATCAATCAAATCAGATGGGGTTGGGCAGGTGTGTGGCACTCTGGTCAATCAATCAATCAAATCAGACGGGTTGGGCAGGTGGGTCGCACTGATAGATCAATCAAATCAGACGGGTTGGGCAGGTGGGTGGCACTCTAATCAAATCAGATGGGGTTGGGCGGGTGGGTGGCACTCTGATCAATCAATCAATCAAATCAGACGGGTTGGGCAGGTGGGTGGCACTCTGATTAATCAATCAATCAGAAAGGAGTTGGGCAGGTGGGTGATATTCTGATCAATCAAATCATACAGGGGTCGGGTGGGTGGGTGGCACTCTGATCAATCAATCAATCAGACAAGGGTTGGGCAGGTGGGTCGCACTGATCGATCAATCAATCAAATCAGACGGGTTGGGCAGGTGGGTGGCACTGTGATCAATCAATCAAATCAGAAAGGAGTTGGGCAGGTGGGTGATATTCTGATCAATCAAACCATACAGGGGTTGGGTGGGTGGGTGGCACTCTTGTCAATCAATTAATCAAATCAGACGGGTTGGGTAGGTGGGTGGCACTCTGATCAATCAATCAGACAAGGGTTGGGCAGGTGGGTCGCACTGATAGATCAATCAATCAGTCAATCAGATCAGATGGGGTTGGGCGGGTGGGTGGCACTCTGATCAATCCATCAAATCAGACGGGTTGGGCAGGTGGGTGGCACTCTGATCAATCAATCAATCAATCAATCAATCAATCAATCAATCAATCAGACAAGGGTTGGGCAGGTGGGTTGCACTGATAGATCAATCAATCAAATCAGACGGGTTGGGCAGGTGGGTGGCACTCTGATCAATCCATCAAATCAGAAAGGAGTTGGGCAGGTGGGTGGCACTCTGATCAATCAAATCATACAGGGGCTGGGTGGGTGGGTGGCACTCTGGTCAATCAATCAATCAATCAATCAGACAAGGGTTGGGCAGGTGGGTCGCACTGATGGATCAATCAATGAATCAAATCAGACAGGGTTGGGCAGGTGTGTGGCACTCTGGTCAATCAATCAATCAGATCAGATGGGATTGGGCAGGTGGGTGGCACTCTGATCAATCAATCAAATCAGAAAGGAGTTGGGCAGGTGGGTGCTATTCTGATCAATCAAATCAGACGGGTTGGGCAGGTGGGTGGCACTCTAATCAATCAATCAATCAATCAGTCAGACAAGGGTTGGGCAGGTGGGTCGCACTGATAGATCAATCATTGAAAAAATCAGACAGGGTTGGGCAGGTGTGTGGCACTCTGGTCAATCAATCAATCAATCAAATCAGATGGAGTTGGGCGGGTGGGTGGCACTCTTCTCTGACCATCTCCCACTGGCACAAACAAGGGAGAAGGCGAGATAATGGAATGGCGGGGCGAGGGGGGGGAGTCAGCTGTTGGCCATTTTGTTTCCTACTTTTGCTGGTGAGATCCGACCAAAGTTTGGAAAGGAAATTGGCAGCAAAAATAATCACCGGAGGCAGAAATTCTGCTGCAGAAAAGTTTTAATGACAAAGGAAGAATTCAGCTGACTTCTTCTTCTTCTTCTTCTTCTTCTTCTTCTTCTTCTTCTTCTTCTTCTTCTTCTCTCTCTCTCTCTCTCTCTCTCTCTCTCTCTCTCTCTCTCTCTCTCTCTCTCTCTCTCTCTCTCTCTCTCTCTCTGCAAAGTACCCAACCAAAAAGCTGGAAGGAAATCCTGGGCCAAGCAAGAAGCTGATTTACACAATACTAGTGATGCGCCGTGCAAAGGAGGGAGAGGCGACAGAGGGAGGGAGCATCATTGGGCATCACCCCCCCCCCCCACAGTCAACACGTTCGGTGCCTCGGCAGTGATGGTGGATAGTGAACCAGAAAGAAAGCCAAGCATGGTAGGAGATGACAGAAATGTGAAGGAAGCGTGCCATCGCTGTGGGAGGATCCGGGCATTTGGAGAGGGTTGGACTAGGATGCTCGGTCCTTCCGACAGCTGGACCGCAAGGTCGTCAGCCAGAAGCTCAGGTCGTTCACATTGGCGGCTGGTGGTTCCTTGGGATGGGGTGCTTCTTAGCAGGGCCGGCACACCAGACCCTGTCTGCTGCCAAGGAGCCCTGAACCACCGGGGAGAAGGGCACCGGACGAGCCGCCCCCAGTGCAGGCGGAGTACCCCCCCACGCGGACCGGCTCACAGGAGGCACTGAGGATCGCTCCCGGGATGGTGAGCACGCAGGGAGAGGGCTGGATCGCAATCTCCGATGGTGGAGTCTGGTTGACGCAGCCCATGTTGGCCCCGGCGAGGATGCCCAGGCTGCTGGCCGACGCCGCACCCCCGCCGCCGCTGCCCAAGGACAGAGCTCCTCCAGAGTAGCCGATGCCACCGCAGGAACCCAGTGAGCCCAGACCGCCAATGGGGTAGCTGATCTGAGGGCTACAAGACAGGGATGCAGGTCGGGGAGACGCAGGAAGGTGGACAGGGGTAGCCACAGGACATCTTGGAGCAACGGAACAGGGTCTGCAGTGGTAGGATTGGGGGGGAGAGAATGAGTTAAACATGGAGGTTGTAAAGGAGATGCATCATTTTAGTGACCACCATTTTACAACAGCAGAACTTTGAGGATGACCCCCAAGTTCTTGGCCAAGGAAGACTTTGGAAGACCTTCAGCGCTATCCTCATCTGCCCTGCCTACACTTCTCAAGGGTCCTTCACCCAGACTGTGCAAAAAGCATTACCCCAAGGTGTTCACCACCATGTTGTGGGCACCCTTGGCCTCTCCCCATCACCAGATGTCCTAATAGGAGTTCAGGGCAGGTGAAGAATCTCTCCACGCAGTGGCCCAAGTAAGGCTAGCATGGCCCAGACATTGAGCCACACCCAGGTCTGGAGTTGAGAGATTCCTGCTTAGGTGGCAATGCTATCCACCTTTACCTGGGAGTAAGCCTCCTTGACTACAGTGGAATTTGCTTCTGAGTAGATCAGTATGGGTCAATCTCTCATCCCTTCTTGTTCGACCTCAACCCCCTTCAGCAGAGAAACAGAGGGTGAGGGGTACTCCCCTACGCTATAGGCCTGTTGCCAGTTAGAATGCCCACAAGAACCCCAAGGATGATGGCACTAACTAAAAGGAGGCCTGAGTGAGGGACAACCATAGTTGGGCACCCCTAATCCCGGCAAGGAATTGAACTGGTGGGTCACGGCATCCTGAGCATTCTGATATAGCCCCTTTCTAAAATCAGGAGGTTGTACATGCACATCATGGCTTGTAACCCGTAATGGATTTTTCCAGAAGGTCAGCCCGAGTGGAGGTCGACCCCTTGGGTGCTCATGACACCCAAAGAGAGAGGAGAAAGTGAGCATAAAGGGAGGTCTCGTTCTACTTACTAAGCTGTCAGACGGTCAGGAAGAGATCTCAGAAGTGGAGAGAAGCTGTTGGAAGAACCCGAAGTCATGACTCCTTTTATACTCTTGAAGACTCCTTTGTCATGCGCTTTCCCCAGCATGAAATTATCTGGATGTGTCCCACCCCACAGGGCCGTGCTTATTAATTTAGACAGGTCCCTGTTTTCAGCCCCATGTAACAAGATGGCTGCATGATACGCCTGTCATTAGGTAGGCCTATGATTACAGCTTCATTTGGATGAAAAGTTTTGCAAGTCTAAGCGCCACACCCACCCTTGGGTTCACCCTAGAGGTGCGGAAACCCACTCCCCATGGAAAAGCAGCTCATGCAGGTCAATAGCCCCAGATCCGGACATCCAAAATCCAGACCATTTTGAAATCCAGACGTTGGGGGGGGGATGACTGTCTCCATGCCTGGCTGGCAGGGGGATTTGTGGGTGCCCAGCCATCAAAGAGTCAGGGTGCTGTTTGGGAGGTGGACTTAGACCTGGAAGATCCAGCTTCAAATCCCCCCTCAGTCATGAAGCTTTCTGGGTGACCTTGGGCCAGACTTTCTCTCAACTTTACCTACCTCACAGGATTGTTGTGAGGACAACAGGAGGGGAGCAGCTGTGTATTCCACCCTGAGCTCTTTGGAGGATAGATAGATAGATAGATAGATAGATAGATAGATAGATAGATAGATAGATAGATAGATAGATAGGAAGGAAGGAAGGAAGGAAGGAAGGAAGGAAGGAAGGAAGGAAGGGAACAGATAGATAGATAGATAGATAGATAGATAGATAGATAGATAGATAGATATTGTATAAAATTACCTTGTGGCTATGTGTATAAGGTGCATATGAAAATGTAGATGAATCACGTGTTTAGACAGGGGCCTGATCCCCAAGATCTCTCATTAGGTATATGCAAGAATCGGACATCCAAAACACTTGCAGTCCCAAGCACTTTGGATAAGGGCTGCCCAAATTCTACTTTTAAAAATACTAGGATTTTTTTTTAAACAAAGTGTCCTAATTTTAAAAAGTTATGTTGCATCTTGAGCAGGAACAAAGTGATCCATACGCTCCTCATTGGAAGAGCTCCACAAAGATCTCAATGTACCGGCCGTGGATCGCTTTCTCTCCGGACTCTCCCCCAAGCCTGGGATGGTGACCACAGGTCAATGGGGGAACATGGGCTCAGAAAGCAGAAGGGCCCGGGTTGAAGGCCTCCCAGGTAGTTCTGGAGAAGACCACTGTCCAAAGCCCTGCCCGTCGCTGTCTGACAACATTGAGGTGGATGATCCAAGGACCTGACTCAATGTGGGGGGGCATCCGATGTTCCTAAGTGCGGTTAAGAAGGAGTAGGGCAGGCAGGAGAGTCAAATTCCAGGCAAGACCCAAATGATTCAGGTGCAGAAGGGAGCACATTGGGGTGGACAGGGATTGGCCATTGGGGTCACCTGATTGGGCACATGGGCAAACTCCAACTGCAATATAGATGGTGCCCTTGAAAGGCTGGTGTCACGAATGAGCCCTGATTGGAGACACAAGCACTCCCCTGACCACTCTCCACTGGGTCAAACCCGGGCAGGGCCGGCCCATTCATGAGGCCAACTGAGGCTGTCGCATCAGGCAGGGGTTGGGTGGGTAGTGCCCTTCTCTGACCACTCCGTTGTTTGGTACTTCCTGTTTAGCTGGTGAGCTTCTACCATATATGAACAGGAAATTGAGGGGAGGGGGACACAAAACACAAGAGGCAGTTGCTTTGCTGCAGTAAAGATTTAATGACAAAGGAAGAACTCGGCAGACATTGCTTGCGACTTCCAAGGAAGAGAAGCACAAGAGGGAAGCAGCGACACTTGGCACCACCCCAGCCAACTCAAAGGGAAGCCTCCTCAAGGGGTCACAAACAGGATTTGTGTAGGACTTGAGGGCATCCCCTTGGCTTTGACCACAGGGTGGTCTCTGCCTCTGCACAAGGGAGGGGATCTGAGCAGAGAGGAAGCAAAGCA
The DNA here is from genome assembly GCF_035046505.1 of Tiliqua scincoides. Taxonomy (NCBI): domain Eukaryota; kingdom Metazoa; phylum Chordata; class Lepidosauria; order Squamata; family Scincidae; genus Tiliqua; species Tiliqua scincoides. The sequence goes on from NC_089835.1 coordinate 5,898,669, forward strand.
CAGTGGGAAAGAGCAAAGGTTTGTAGCAAGATCACGGCCATGGCTGTTGGAGTTGCTGAGCACCCCATCAACTGAGGGGTCGGACGAGGGGCGCTCAGCCCTTCCAGCAGCCAGGCCTGCGAGGTCGTTATCCATAAATCCGGGTCATGCACGTGGGTGGCCGTTGGATCCTGGAGGCGGGGCCTTCCACCTAGTAGAAGGTGCCGCGTAACCTGCGAAGGAATCCTGAGCCACTGGAGCGGTAACCACCGTATGATCCGCCACCACTGCAGGCTGAGTATCCCCCCACGCGGACTGGCTCACAGGAGGAGGCGAGGATGGCTCCCGGAAGGGTGATCACGCAGGAAGGGGGCTGGATCACGACTTCCGACGGTGGGGTCTGGTTGACGCAGCCCACGTTGGCCCCGGCGAGGATGCCCAGGCTGCTGGCCGACACGGATCCACCTCCACCGCCCATGGAGAGGCCTCCACTGCCCATGGAGAGGCCTCCACAGGGCGAGCAGCAGGAACTCAGGGAGCCGAGGCCTCCGACAGGGTAGCAAGAGGAAGAGCTAATCGGTTGGATGCAGGAGGGGGTGACGCAGGAAGGTCCACAGGGGGGGCAACAGGACATCTTGGAGCGATGGATGGAGTCTGCAGGGGCAGGATTTGGGGGCGGAGGAAGCAGAGAAGGAGGAGTTAAACAGGTGCATTGCAAAGGGCATGAGAACATAAGAAGGGTCCCAATTTGGGGCTTATCCCCTTCATGGATCACTGCCTTGTCGTGGCGAAGGGGCTTGAGTTACTCAGTGAGGCTCTGAGCTATGCCAGGGAGGGGCACCCAAGATGAGAGAGGTCATAGCGGAGAACTCTGACCAAACATGATCCACTGGAGAACATCAGAACAGCCCCACTGGATTAGGCCAAGGGCCCATCTAGTCCAGCTTCCTGGATCTCACAGCAGCCCACCAGATGCTTCAGGGATCACACCAGTGAGCGACACACAACCTGCATCCTGGTGCCCTCCCCTGCCTCTGGCCTTCTGAGGTAGTCTACATCAGGGTAGTGACCACAATTTTAGAGCAGCAGATCTTTCCTGCCCAAGTAATTTTGAAGGAAGCAAAATTAGCTTGATCAGACCTGTGGAAAATTTCTCAGGGGTCTTTCTGTACAGACCAGCTTGGACTCTGAGAACCCCAATCCCATGCATGCCTATTCAGAAGTAAGTCCCATTATAGTCAATGGGGCTTACTACTGGGCAAGTGTGGAAAGGGTGGAATGCAGTCTGAGAAGATGTTAGGATGCTCTACTGCTATTCCAATGCAAAAAGGAGACTTGGGGGTGAAGAAAGGGAGAGAGGGAGGAGGAGTAGTGAGTGAGTGAGTGAGTGAGTGAGTGAGTGAGTGAGTGAGTGAGTGAGTGAGTGAGAGAGAGATAGAGAGAGGGAGGGAAGAGGAGGAGTGAGTGAGTGAGTGAGAGGGGGGAGGGAGGAGGGGAGAGAGAGAGATAGAGAGAGAGAAGTCTTGCAAGCATTCAACAGTAGGACCTTAAAATATTGAACACCCTCTAAGGTTTGCAAGTGGTATTAGATAGATAGATAGATAGATAGATAGATAGATAGATAGATAGATAGATAGATAGATAGATAGATCATGACAGCCACGAACCTGTGCCCGAGATGCGAAGTCTTGTAAGACATGGAAGCAAAGTTTGACCAACCTTTGCAAAAGTTAGACCCAATTTGAGGTTGGCCCTTAGGTTCCTCCTGCATCCCAGAGAGAGAGAGGGGGGGGGAGGAGGAGGAGGAGGAGAGAGAGAGAGAGAGCCACCAGACATCTTGAAGGAGCTTTCAGAGAGGCATCATTCCACTTACCAAGCTTTCAGAAGAGGCGTTGAGTGAAGCGGGAAGAGCAGATGGAGGAGTCTGGAGTTGTGAGTCCTTTTATACTGTTGAGGACTCCTGAGTCAGGTCCTCAGAGCACAGACCTGTCTGGATGCGCCCCACCCCAAGGGACCCTGCCTATTAATTTTGGCATGCCTCCGTTTTCAGCTCTCTGTAATTGGATGCTAATATTACACCCTGAGCGCAATACCGTAGTCTTTCGAGACTGAAGGTTGCCAGCAACCATTACACCCTGCCAGTCCCTTGTCATTATTATTATTAGTATTAGTAGTAGCAGTTGTAGTAGTACTAAGAATATTTATTCGCCGCGGTTCAAGGCCACTTGTCCAGCCCATCTTTCCTTTGATGACTTCATCTCCTTCGGTCAGATGAAGGGAAACAAACAAACCAAAAAGCATCCCAAAGCACTCCAGGCACAGGCAAGGGAACCTCAGAGATTTGGAAGCCTTCCCCAGCATGTGTGAACCCCTGGGCCACCAGGGGTCAGTACTACAGAATCCCCCCTGCACAGTCACACCTGAGGGGCTTTCAGAGGGTCGAGGAGGCCACACGCGACCTCTTCTGGTCCTCAGAAGGACATCTGAGGCACCCAGAAGGTCTAAAACCCACTTTTGTGATGTTTTGGTTCCTCAGAAGTTCTTAGAAACCCTCCCTGGGCCTTCGAACAGGGCCTCTGTACAGGGTGCCACAGGACTGGTGGCGCAGGGGAGTGGGTGACAGGTCTGCACTGCCTTGTGCCATGTCCCTTGCGCCACCAGGGCATGTGCAACCGCTGCCCCTCCCCAGGTATGCCAGGGCTCTCCTGGAACCCAAATCAGGAAGTATGAATTTTTTCCCACTCCCGGAGAGGTCAGCGTCTTAGTTTGCTGCAGCAAAATTAACCCTTCAAAAACCTTTGTTGAAATAAATAGGTTGCCTCAAAACACTTTATCAACAGTATAGGAAATGTATCTGAGTCCTTCCAGCTTCCCTGCATGTGCCTCGGAGTCCTCCACGAGTTACATTTTGGTGCCACCCTATAAAGCCTCTCTTGGGAATCTCTCCGTGGTCCGGTGGGTGGATTTGGCCAATCCTGGCTATCCATTTGAACCAGGATAAGAATATTTAAACAAGGAACATTGTGGAACGTGTCCAAGTGGGACATTGAGGGCTGGGCTCAGTGGTAGAAGTGTTGCAGAAGAACCCAGACTCTGTATGTAGAAGATCCCTGGCTGGTTCCCTGGAACTATCTCTAGATGACAGCTGGGAAATCTCAAAACCTGGAGAACCGCTAGTCACACAGGCTACAGTCCTACCCATGCTTTCCTGGGAGTAAACCCCACAGACTATAATGGGACTTACTTCTGAGACTTTATATGTAGAAGATCCCAGGCTCACTCCCTGGAACTCTCTCTAGATGACAGCTGGGACGGATCTCAAATCCTGGAGAACTGCTAGTCACTCTGGCTACCATCCTACCCATGCTTTCCTGGGAGTAAACCCCACGGACTATAATGGGACTTACTTCTGAGTAGACATGCCTAGGCTTGAGCTCTAAGGAAAATAGCTAGATGGGTAAAAGGTCTCTCTCAGAAGAAAGTTTTGTAGAATTGATTTACAAACTGGATTACGGTGGAATATGGGTGGTGGGGACCAGGAGCCTGGATGCCCCTTGACCTCTTTGATTTCTTTGTTGCTCTTTGATGTGGGGAAGCCAAACTGCTGTCCTGTCTTGAAGAGCTGTTAAGTGGCACTGATTCACATTGTTTGTCCTGAATATTAAAGAGACGGTTTGTGCTGTTGAAAGGAAGAAGGCGGGAAGGGATCCCAGCTGTTAATGACACACCGAAACTGTTGAAGACCGGACTGTAATAAAAGCAGAAATTATTACCTGGCTCACCAGAGCTGCTTGTAAACATCCATGGATAGCCTTGGGCCACAAAACACCGCACCAGACCTTCAATGTCCACCCTGCGCAACAGGGGCATGGAGGACTCTTTCAGTTAATTAGCTATTCCAGGAACCACCGTGGATTCCATGAATCCATGAATTCGGCAGGCGTCTCGGGAGGGCCAACTGGGGCACGCTGGCTGGAGCTTCAGAACCTCTACAGGGAACAAGCTTTGGACCTTGTGCACTGTCCAGGGAGGGGAAAGGGGGATTATTTTCCCTTACCCCTCCATAAGCCTACCAATGGGTCTCCTCGAACCTGCACCACCTCTTCAAGAAGACAAAGCAGGAGGGCAGGTTGCTATGAAGTTGCCCTCACCAAGTGCCGCTTCGTCCAACGTTCGTCATGCCTCCAGCCTTCCCCCATTCTATCCCACTGTGCCCTTTTTCTCCCTATGTGCCCCACTGTGATCCCCTGCCGAACTATCTCCTAAGGTGGGCCTTCCTTGCCCCACCTCCACATGCAAGGCCTCTCTGGATGTGTTCCGGACATTTCTGGGTGTGTCATTTAGGGGAGATCATGTAGTTCTGGAGAACTGGAAAGCTAAGAACACACTTGAGGCACATGTCAATATTTTGGGGACAAAAAGTGGGCTGTGCACGCTTAATTTTCTGGAATAGGTGTGCTCCAAACTAGGTGGTGAGATAGTTTCTGTGACTTAAGATACACATAAAGCTTTAACAACATTGCACATCTTCATAAAGTTCTGTATCCTGTCCCATTGGGTTTGTTGACTGTGCACTGGGCACTCAATAATAAAGGAGAGATATATCTGAGTCTAAGCTGCTTGTGTCTTCAGTGTGTGATATCTCCAGATTAGACTTCCAGGAGAAGGGCTGGTTCCCCAAGGAGAGGAAGACTTTTCTTCCCTGCTGTACGAACTTGTTGGGCACAGCCAGTTTTATCCACGTTTAAATTAGTGTACTAATTTCTAGCAGGCAACTTACAGCCCACGCCCAAGCCCAAGCCATAATTTGACTTAATGCGACTTATTCCCAGATAAGTGTGTACAGGATTGTAGACTTGGCCTTGTAATGTCCCAAAATGAAAGGGGAAAACAGGGCGTGATGATCATAATTTGTATGGTTCTCAAAAGATGATGATCACAGGACATGAAAGGTCCGAGGTGGATTTGCTTTGTAATTCATAAACAGAAGTTTCCACAAGCTAGGGATGGATCATGCCCTGTAGGCTCTTCAGAAACTGTATAAAAGTCCTGTCCTGGTTGGAACCTACTGCAGCTTTCCTTGCTTTCTCTTGAGTCTCTCGTTCCACTTCTCTGGTCGGTAAGTTGGATTTAACTCCCTATTCATTCCTGGTCTTGTGAGCATGAGATGTGGTTTGGCAGACCTTGTCAAAGTGGCACTTGGTCACACAGACGTCCCACACTTCTTGAAAGTGAATATGCCTGTTGTGTTTTCTGGAGATGATCAAGAGCAACGGGTTCACGGGCCACTGGAACCGGGGCTATTGGGTTCCAAGACAAGACCCCAAATGGTCAACTCAGGTTGGTCAACTCCACGTGAATTCTTAGGGCACAATCCTAACCTACTTTCCAGCACTGACATAGCTGAGCTATTATGGCGTGCACTGCATCCTGCAGTGGGGAGGCATTCAAGGAGGCCTCCTCAAGGTAAGGACATGTTTGTGACCTTACCTTGGGGCTGCATTGCGGCTTGGTCAGGGCTGGAAAGTTGGTTAGGATTGTGCCCTCAGTCAACACAGATCCAAATGGTTTGGCCAAGGCTCTGATGGAAACTGGATGAATTCCCAGTATATCCCATTAGAAAAAAAAAATGGAGAATGAACTTCATAAATACCCTTAATGTGTTCTTTGAAAGTGCAGTCTCTTGGGGTGTTTTAACTACCCCAATAGGTGTTTTGATGCCAACTGGGGTAGGAAAGTTCCTCCCAAGACAGGATTGGGGGTTGTTTTAAAGGGTTTGGTTCTGAGATCATCTGTGTAAGGAAATTAGATGTGGGATAACTTTTCAAAAGATAGATAGATAGATAGATAGATAGATAGATAGATAGATAGATAGATAGATAGATAGATAGATAGATAGATAGATGGGGAAAGAAAGGTGATCAGCTGACTCTTCATTGTTAAGGGCAAGATTCTTGAATGAGTCCCAGCTCAGCATTCTGGCTGTGAGTTGCGCAGGTGCCATCTTAGATACGCACACCTTTTTGGGGACCTTCACACCTGCGCAGGTGCATTCCTTCACCTCTCTTGTGTCTTGCTCCAGACTCACCTCCGTCAGCTTCAACATGTCCAGCTGTTGTATGCCATCCTGTGCCGCCCCATGTGGGCCTGTCCTTCCCATTAGTGTGGAGTCCTGCGGCACCCCGGCCTGTGGCATCTCGTGTGGCTCCATCGCTCCGCTGTGCATCCAGCCTTCCTGCGGCATCTCGTGTGGCTCCATCGCTCCACTGTGCGTCCAGCCTTCCTGCGGCATCTCGTGTGGCTCCATCGCTCCGCTGTGCGTCCAGCCTTCCTGCAGCATCCCCTGTGGCCCCATAGCCCCACAGTGCTGCATCCCGTCTCCCTGCTTTCCGCAATGCACCATCCCCTGTGGGCCTATTGGTCCCTTGTGCGGTGTTCAGCCCTCCTGCATCCCCACCTGCTCCATCCCGTCTTGCCTGCCCTCCTGCACCGTCCCCTGCGGACCTCTCCTCCCAGTGAGCGGCGGCTCGTCTTGCAACGTCATCCCACTCAGCTGTGTCCCTTCCTGCATCCCCTGCTAAACCCCCAGGGAGGGCTCTCTGTGGGTTCCTGGTCAATAGGGAATTGAAGTCTTTGCTATGGATTCTGGCTAAGCGAACGGATGTTGGCGATCCAATGTGTGGGGAATTTGGAGTTCTAACTCCCACCGGTAGCTTCTGTGGGGATTCCTCACCTGTGCTGTTCAATGGTGTGTTGACTTTGCTTCTTGACTGGCTTTCATCTTTTCTTTGGGGTCTAGAGCTATCTATTTTTCCCCAAACCACCCTTCAAAAGTCCCATTTGCTTGTGTTAGACTTAGACACCTCACTGTTGGTCCTTCCTCTTCCAAACCCTCTGCATGACCCTTGTGGATGTTCTTTCTCTATGAACTTTATATTCCCTTTTAATAAAGTCTGTTCTACTGCACCAAAGAGCCTGTCTCCTGACCTTCCTTGGGGCTGGGAGTGGAAATCTCAAAAAAGCAAGAACCCAAACACATCTCATAGGGGTTCCTCTCGAGGAGACGCATCAGAGCTTCCAAGGGAAGAGGGCTGCAGCCCAGGCCCTTGTGAAGACTCCCAGAGGGTTCCTGCACAGCCCCAGCACTGATTCCTTTTGATAACGTGCAATTCAAGGTGACTGTCCGCACTGAAGTTTCCATCCCATCCAACAAATGGCGTCTTTATACGTACTCCTCAATAGGGCCAGACTTAGGCCAATTGGACCAATGGCTCCCAATGGTGGCCTGTGCCTAAGGGACCCCCCCCCACGCACACACACACACACACACACACACACACACATCAGGGCAATCTAGTCTTGCATACAATTTTATATCAAAATGTGCTTTGATCCATGAGGTGCATTAACTCACATGTGCTTTTTAAAGGGCCTGGTTTGCTTGCGCTCCATCCTGCTATACCAAGCCCATAACAAACGTTGTTTATGTCTCTACGATTCTGCAGACCTTGGCTGTGAACCTGCTCCCCCCCCAAAAAAAAAACAACAACAACCTGTTCCCAATTTGGCCCCAGAGCTCCTAAGGCTGGTCCTGCTTCTCAAGCCCCAGAAGGGCTTCCATTAGAGGAATTAACACTGTAATTACTCCAGAGTAGGCATAATTGCTGGACAAACAGGTGTTCCACCGCAGAGGTCATGGAAAGCCTTTGGCTGCAGTCCTAACCAGGGGTAGAGGGTTCTGGGTAGTCTGACCTGATAGTTCTGTCCTCCTTGAAGGGCACAATCCTAACCAGGTCTACTTAGAAGTAAGCCCTACTTTGTTCTATGGGGCTTACTCTCAGGAAAGTGTGGTTAGGATTGCAGTCCAATTTTATTTTGGAAACTGTCTTGTCACAGCTCCTCCCCACTGGGCCTTGTGCCCGCTTAAGGCTGATAAGTTTCCCTTGGTTGACTCACCAGTACAGCAAGCAAAAGTCAGAGTCCGTTCCCAGTCCAATCAACGAAAGTGGCCAAGTCAGAGTCCAGAGCCAATAAGCCGAGTCACAGTCCAAGGCCAGTTTGTCAGTCAGTCAGCCCAACCAGTCAAAGGTGCCAAGTCAGAGTCCAGAGCCAATAAGCCGAGAACCGAACGGCGCATATCAAAATGAGAGCTCAGTGTCATTCAACCACATGCGCACATGTGTTGGCCCCCATAAAAGATGTTTTGCCACAGTTTTAATACTCACGAAAAAGAAAATTGCACAAGGAAGGAGTAGCTCATCCCCCTAGAAGAACATTTGTTCCCATCAAGAGACTTTAAGCTGTGGAACAGAAAGGTCTTCCTCTGAAGCTGGAGTCCCAATGAGCATGGAGAAGATGGCTGGCCCTGTGGTCCACCTCTAAATTAATGCCTTGAGACCTCACAGATGAAGGCTCCCGTCTTTTTAAAGTGTGAGAGTCTAAAAGGAAGGGACCTTGCAAGGAGCACCACCCAAACAACAAAGGTCTATCACTGAGAGCTCCATGAATGACAAAGCATGTCATGAATGCCAGCCAGTCTGGGGCAGGGTTTGATCCTGTCCCTCAGGCTCCTTGAGAAAGTGTTTAAAAAGCTCCTGCACTGCTGGTTCCTTCCAACAGCTTCATCTGCACCCTCTTGTCTTGTCTGCTTCGGCCATCTTGGTAAGTGGAATTTAACTTGACAATGTGAGATCTTGTTGGAGGAAACTTAACTTGTGAATGTGAGATCTTGTTGGAGGAACATTGTAAAAGCAGGCACCATCCCCTGTGGAGGCATCTTGGCACAGTGGGCTATTCCCTCTCCTTGCCTTCCCTCCTGCACCGTCCCCTGCGGACCTCTCCTCCCAGTGAGCGGCGGCTCGTCTTGCACCGTCATCCCACTCGGCTGTGTCCCGTCCTGCATCCCCTGCTAAACCCCCAAGGAGGGCTCTCTGTGGGTTCCTGGTCAATATGGAGTTGAAGTCTTTGCTATGGATTCTGGCTAAGCGTACGGATGTTGGCGATCCAATGTGTGGGGGATTTGGAGTTCTAACTCCCACCTGTAGCTTCTGTGGGGATTCCTCACCTGTGCTGTTCAATGTTGTGTTGACTTTGCTTCTTGACTGGCTTTCCTCTTTTCATTGGGGTCTAGAGCTATCCATTCTTCCCCAAACCACCCTTCAAAAGTCCCATTTGCTTGTGTTAGACTTAGACACCTCACTGTTGGTCCTTCCTCTTCCAAACCCTCTGCATGACCCTTGTGGATGTTCTTTCTCTATGAACTTTATATTCCCTTTTAATAAAGTCTGTTCTACTGCACCAAAGAGCCTGTCTCCTGACCTTCCTTGGGGCTGGGAGTGGAAATCTCAAAAAAGCAAGAACCCAAACACATCTCATAGGGGTTCCTCTCGAGGAGACGCATCAGAGCTTCCAAGGGAAGAGGGCTGCAGCCCAGGCCCTTGTGAAGACTCCCAGAGGGTTCCTGCACAGCCCCAGCACTGATTCCTTTTGATAACGTGCAATTCAAGGTGACTGTCCGCACTGAAGTTTCCATCCCATCCAACAAATGGCGTCTTTATACGTACTCCTCAATAGGGCCAGACTTAGGCCAATTGGACCAATGGCTCCCAATGGTGGCCTGTGCCTAAGGGACCCCCCCCCCCACGCACACGCACACACACACACACATCAGGGCAATCTAGTCTTGCATACAATTTTATATCAAAATGTGCTTTGATCCATGAGGTGCATTAACTCACATGTGCTTTTTAAAGGGCCTGGTTTGCTTGCGCTCCATCCTGCTATACCAAGCCCATAACAAACGTTGTTTATGTCTCTACGATTCTGCAGACCTTGGCTGTGAACCTGCTCCCCCCCCCAAAAAAAAACAACAACAGCATGTTCCCAATTTGGCCCCAGAGCTCCTAAGGCTGGTCCTGCTTCTCAAGCCCCAGAAGGGCTTCCATTAGAGGAATTAACACTGTAATTACTCCAGAGTAGGCATAATTGCTGGACAAACAGGTGTTCCACCGCAGAGGCCATGGAGAGTCTTAGGCTGCAGTCCTAACCAGGGTAGAGGGTTCTGGGTAGTCTGACCTGATAGTTCTGTCCTCCTTGAAGGGCACAATCCTAACCAGGTCTACTTAGAAGTAAGCCCTACTTTGTTCTATGGGGCTTACTCTCAGGAAAGTGTGGTTAGGATTGCAGTCCAATTTTATTTTGGAAACTGTCTTGTCACAGCTCCTCCCCACTGGGCCTTGTGCCCGCTTAAGGCTGATAAGTTTCCCTTGGTTGACTCACCAGTACAGCAAACAAAAGTCAGAGTCCGTTCCCAGTCCAATCAACGAAAGTGGCCAAGTCAGAGTCCAGAGCCAATAAGCCGAGTCACAGTCCAAGGCCAGTTTGTCAGTCAGTCAGCCCAACCAGTCAAAGGTGCCAAGTCAGAGTCCAGAGCCAATAAGCCGAGAACCGAACGGCGCATATCAAAATGAGAGCTCAGTGTCATTCAACCACATGCGCACATGTGTTGGCCCCCATAAAAGATGTTTTGCCACAGTTTTAATACTCACGAAAAAGAAAATTGCACAAGGAAGGAGTAGCTCATCCCCCTAGAAGAACATTTGTTCCCATCAAGAGACTTTAAGCTGTGGAACAGAAAGGTCTTCCTCTGAAGCTGGAGTCCCAATGAGCATGGAGAAGATGGCTGGCCCTGTGGTCCACCTCTAAATTAATGCCTTGAGACCTCACAGATGAAGGCTCCCGTCTTTTTAAAGTGTGAGAGTCTAAAAGGAAGGGACCTTGCAAGGAGCACCACCCAAACAACAAAGGTCTATCACTGAGAGCTCCATGAATGACAAAGCATGTCATGAATGCCAGCCAGTCTGGGGCAGGGTTTGATCCTGTCCCTCAGGCTCCTTGAGAAAGTGTTTAAAAAGCTCCTGCACTGCTGGTTCCTTCCAACAGCTTCATCTGCACCCTCTTGTCTTGTCTGCTTCGGCCATCTTGGTAAGTGGAATTTAACTTGACAATGTGAGATCTTGTTGGAGGAAACTTAACTTGTGAATGTGAGATCTTGTTGGAGGAACATTGTAAAAGCAGGCACCATCCCCTGTGGAGGCATCTTGGCACAGTGGGCTATTCCCTCTCCTTGCCTTCCCTCCTGCACCGTCCCCTGCGGACCTCTCCTCCCAGTGAGCGGCGGCTCGTCTTGCACCGTCATCCCACTCGGCTGTGTCCCGTCCTGCATCCCCTGCTAAACCCCCAAGGAGGGCTCTCTGTGGGTTCCTGGTCAATATGGAGTTGAAGTCTTTGCTATGGATTCTGGCTAAGCGTACGGATGTTGGCGATCCAATGTGTGGGGGATTTGGAGTTCTAACTCCCACCTGTAGCTTCTGTGGGGACTCCTCACCTGTGCTGTTCAATGTTGTGTTGACTTTGCTTCTTGACTGGCTTTCCTCTTTTCATTGGGGTCTAGAGCTATCCATTCTTCCCCAAACCACCCTTCAAAAGTCCCATTTGCTTGTGTTAGACTTAGACGCCTCACTGTTGGTCGTTCCTCTTCCCAACCCTCTGCATGACCCTTGTGGATGTTTTTCCTCTATGGACATTATGTTCGCTTTTAAATAAAGTGCAGTCTCTCGGGGTGTTTTAACGACCCCAATAGGGGTTTTGATGTCAACAGGGGTAGGAAAGTTCCTCCCAAGACACGATTGGGGGTTGTTCGAAAGGGTTTGGTTCTGAGATCATCGGTGTAAGGAAACTAGATGTGGGATAACTTTTCAAAAGAAATATATATATCTTTTTTATTTATATATTAAATTTTATTTAATATATTTTATTTTATTATTTTATTTATTATCTGTTATTTTATATATATATATAAGGAAGAAAGGAAGGAAGGAAGGGAAAGACAGATGGATAGATGGATAGATATTGATAGATATTGTTTAAATATTGTTTAAAATTACCTTGCGGCTATGTGTATAAGGTGCATATGAAAATGTAAATGAATCACGTGTTTAGACAGGGGCCTGATCCCCAAGATCTCTCATTAGGTATATGCAAGAATCGGACATCCAAAACACTTGCAGTCCCAAGCACTTTGGATAAGGGCTGCCCAAATTCTACTTTAAAAAATACTAGGAAAACAAAGTGTCCTAATTTTAAAAAGTTATGTTGCATCTTGAGCAGGAACAAAGTGATCCATACGCTCCTCATTGGAAGAGCTCCACAAAGATCTCAATGTACCGGCTGTGGATCGCTTTCTCTCCGGACTCTCCCCCAAGCCTGGGATGGTGACCACAGGTCAATGGGGGAACATGGGCTCAGAAAGCAGAAGGGCCTGGGTTGAAGGCCTCCCAGGTAGTTCTGGAGAAGACCACTGTCCAAAGCCCTGCCCGTCGCTGTCTGACAACATTGAGGTGGATGATCCAAGGACCTGACTCAATGTCGGGGGGCATCCGATGGTCCTAAGTGCGGTTAAGAAGGAGTAGGGCAGGCAGGAGAGTCAAATTCCAGACAAGACCCAAATGATTCAGATGCAGAAGGGAGCACATTGTGGTGAACAAGGATTGGCCATTGGGGTCACCTGATTGGGCACATGGGTAAATTCAAACTGCAATATAGATGGTGCCCTTGAAAGGCTGGTGGCCCGAATGAGCCCTGATTGGAGACACAAGCACTCCCCTGACCACTCTCCACTGGGTCAAACCCAGGCACGGCCGGCCCATTCATGAGGCTGTTGCATCAGGCAGGGTTTGGGTGGCTGAGTGGTGTTCTTCTCCAACCAATTTCCACAGGGTCAAACCTGAGCAGGGCCGGCCCATTGATGAGGCCAACTGAGGCTGTCGCATCAGGCAGGGGTTGGGTGGGAGGGTGGGCTCCTCTCTGACCACATTCCACTGGGTCAAAGCTGGGCAGGGCCGACCCATTCATGAGGCCAACTGAGGCTGTCGCATCAGGCAGGGGTTGGGTGGGTAGTGCCCTTCTCTGACCGCACCGTTGTTTGGTACTTTCTGTTTAGCTGGTGAGCTCCTGCCATAAAACTGTTGGCATCCTTCAGTCTCGAAAGACCATGGTGTCACGCTCTGAATGGTGGTTCTGGAACAGAGTGTCCTCTCCAGTGCGCAAAGCCTGGGTAGAGTAGATATGGAGGATAGACTGTTACCCATACAGCAAATCCCCCCTCTCCACGTCGCTGAAATGGTCCAATGGAAAGGCAGAAGCCAATACGGTTGGTTCCAGCGGCATCGCAGGAGTTGCCAGAACGTGACTGTGTTCAGCCATGAACTGCCTCAGGGACTCCGGCTCCGGATTTTGCCTCGAGGTTGACTCCTGAAGCCTCTTCCATAACTGGATGTAGCCACAAGGCAGTGGAGGTTTGGGATCAGAGTTTCCTTCTCTTAGATGAGCTGCATTCCCAGGCTGACGAGTCCCATCTACCCGGTGGCTGTTTAGTCGCCTCTTACGACAAGTACAGCCAAACTGAGGGCCTATTCTTATCCCCAGCCCCCAGGGGATACCATATATGAACAGGAAATTGAGGGGAGGGGGACACAAAACACAAGAGGCAGTTGCTTTGCTGCAGTAAAGATTTAATGACAAAGGAAGAACTCGGCAGACATTGCTTACGACTTCCTAGCTAGCAGCAAGGCGAGCAGCAGGAACTCAGGGAGCCGAGGCCTCCGATGGGGTAGGAAGAGGAAGAGCTAATCGGTTGGATGCAGGAGGGGGTGACGCAGGAAGGTCCACAGGGGGGGCAACAGGACATCTTGGAGCGATGGATGGAGTCTGCAGGGGCAGTATTTGGGGGTGGAGGAAGCAGAGAAGGAGGAGTTAAACAGGGTTTAACCCTAAGCCAGACCAGTGGAAGTTTCTCAGGGGTCTTTCTGCACAAGTCAGCTTGGACCTTGGTGGGCCGCTGTGAGATACAGGAAGCTGGACTAGATGGGCCTATGGCTTGATCCAGTGGGGCTGCTCCTATGTTCTTAACTACAATTCCCAGGAAGCCTTGCAGGTCTCTTGTTATCTGGTGTGCCCCCTGGGGCATTTGGTGGGCCGCTGTGCGATACAGGAAGCTGGACTAGATGGGCCTGTAGCCTGATCGAGTGGGGCTGTTCTTATGTTCTGAACTACAATTCCCAGGAGGCCTTGCAGGTCTCTTGTTATCTGGTGCGCTCCCTGGGGCATTTGGTGGGCCGCTGTGAGATACAGGAAGCTGGACTAGGTGGGCCTATGGCCTGATCGAGTGGGGCTGTTCTTATGTTCTTAACTACAATTCCCAGGAGGCCTTGCAGGTCTCTTGTTATCTGGTGTGCTCCCTGGGGCATGTGGTGGGTCGCTGTGAGATACAGGAAGCTGGACTAGATGGGCCTATGGCCTGATCCAGTGGGTCTGTCCTTATGTTCTTATGACCCTTAGAAGTTCTTAAGATCCTCTACAGGTTCCCAAGCAGGACTATTAGCCAAAAGGAGGCTTGGTTGATAGAGGCTGCAATCCTATATGCATTTTCCTGGGAGTAAGCCCCATTGAACAAAGCAGGACTTACTTCTGAGTAAACATGCATAGGATTGTGTGTGTGTGTGTGTGTGTGTGTGTGTGTGAGAGAGAGAGATCCCGCAAGCCTCCAACAATAGGACCTTCCAATACTGACAATCCCTCCCTCAAATATATGGGAGCAGACTCATGAATGTGTGCCCCAGATCTGAAGCCCTGCAAGACCCAGAGCCAAAGGTCCGACATCTTGCTGACATGCGCTTGGATATGTGAGCACATGTTGAACTCAATTTAGTGTCAAACCCTGGTGTCCTTGTCCCTCGTGTCTCCCGAAGGGGTGGGGAGAAGCCATCAGTCTTCCTTAAAGACTATTTTCCACCCAGCCCACAGGTGTACCCATTTGACTGACGTTGCGTTGATGCAACGTTGGGAGAAATGGCTTCAGAAGAGGCATCGTTCCACTTACCAAGCTTCCGGAAGGGGTGTCAGGAGAAGCGGAGCGGAGCTGATGGAAGAGTCTGGGGCTGTGAGTCTTTTTATACTGTGAAAGTCTTCTGAGTCACGCCCTTCGCAGCAACTTTGGCTGCATCCCACCCCACAGGGCCCGGCTTATTGATTTAGAAATGTCTCCACTCCTCTGTAATAGGATGGGTATATTATACCCTGACAGCTCTTGTGTTCCTGTCCTACAAGGAACTTTGCGGGTAGCCGAACTAGCCTAAGCCAGACCAGTGGAAGTTTCTCAGGGGTCTTTCTGCACAAGTCAGCTTGGACCTTGGTGGGCCGCTGTGAGATACAGGAAGCTGGACTAGATGGGCCTATGGCCTGATCCAGTGGGGCTGCTCCTATGTTCTTAACTACAATTCCCAGGAAGCCTTGCAGGTCTCTTGTTATCTGGTGTGCCCCCTGGGGCATTTGGTGGGCCGCTGTGCGATACAGGAAGCTGGACTAGATGGGCCTGTAGCCTGATCGAGTGGGGCTGTTCTTATGTTCTGAACTACAATTCCCAGGAGGCCTTGCAGGTCTCTTGTTATCTGGTGTGCTCCCTGGGGCATTTGGTGGGCCGCTGTGAGATACAGGAAGCTGGACTAGGTGGGCCTATGGCCTGATCGAGTGGGGCTGTTCTTATGTTCTTAACTACAATTCCCAGGAGGCCTTGCAGGTCTCTTGTTATCTGGTGTGCTCCCTGGGGCATGTGGTGGGCCGCTGTGAGATACAGGAAGCTGGACTAGGTGGGCCTGTGGCCTGATCCAGTGGGTCTGTCCTTATGTTCTTATGACCCTTAGAAGTTCTTAAGATCCTCTACAGGTTCCCAAGCAGGACTATTAGCCAAAAGGAGGCTTGGTTGATGGAGGCTGCAATCCTATATGCATTTTCCTGGGAGTAAGCCCCATTGAACAAAGCAGGACTTACTTCTGAGTAAACATGCATAGGATTGTGTGTGTGTGTGTGTGTGTGTGTGTGTGTGTGTGTGTGTGAGAGAGAGAGAGAGAGAGAGAGAGATCCCTCAAGCCTCCAACAATAGGACCTTCCAATACTGACAATCCCTCCCTCAAATATATGGGAGCAGACTCATGAATGTGTGCCCCAGATCTGAAGCCCTGCAAGACCCACAGCCAAAGGTCCGACATCTTGCTGACATGCGCTTGGATATGTGAGCACATGTTGAACTCAATTTAGTGTCAAACCCTGGTGTCCTTGTCCCTTGTGTCCCTCTAAAAGAGGGGGGACGCCATCAGTCATCCTTAAAGACTATTTTCCGCGCAGCCCACCGGTGTACCCATTTGACCGACGTTGCGTTGAGGCAACGTTGGGAGAAATGGCTTCAGAAGAGGCATCGTTCCACTTACCAAGGTTCCAGAAGGGGTGTCAGGAGAAGCGGAGTGGAGCTGATGGAAGAGTCTGGGGCTGTGAGTCCTTTTATACTGTGAAAGTCTTCTGAGTCATGCCCTTCACAGTAACTTTGGCTGCATCCCACCCCACAGGGCCCGGCTTATTAATTTAGAAATGTCTCCCTTCCCAGCCCTCTGTAATAGGATGGGCATATTATACCCTGCCAGTCCCCCGTCATTATAATGATTATTACGAATTTTAGATGCCACTTTTCAACCTGGCTTGCCCAGCCCATTCTTCCTGTGTTGATGAAAAAAGAAATTGCATACCAAAGGACAGGAACCCTCAGAGATTGGGAAGCCCCTCCCCAGAAACCCCCAAAATACGAACCTTTTTTTAGCTCTTCCAGAAGGGTCAGTGCCTTAATTTGCTGCAGGGAAATTGACAATGTGGTGTGGCTCCTGGACCCACTTGCGTAGTCCACAAACACCTCCGTGGAACGAAATGGGTCAGCTCAGGACGCTTGGTCGGTTTTACAGGAAATGGGTCTGAGCACTTTCAACCTCCCTCCATAGGGGTCTCCGGGGCACGGATCTCCAGGGGTTAAATTCTGGTGCATTCTCAAGAAGCCTCTTTTGGGTTTTGTCCTTGCTGGGGGTCCAATGGCAGAGATGGACCAATCCTATGTGTGGGTGGATAGATTGGCCCAAGGAGTGGGGTAGAAACGTCCATGCCAATCCTATCCCCCTCCTTGGACCTGATCCCACAGCGCAGAGGCTTATCCCCTGGGTAAGGAAACCATCTGTTTCCTTACAGATGAGGCGTCCTGGTCTATCCCTTACCAGTACCTGGGGGGCCAAAGCACTAAGTTTTTCAGGGAGCCTCCCCTTTGGAGCCATTCCAGGCATACGCCTCTGTTTTGCTCCCCCCACCTGGAATGTCTCCCCCCACCTGGAATTTGCTCCCCCCACCAGGGGGCCCTTGCATGCTGTGGTGAGGCTCCATGCAAAACACAGTGCTTTGCACCCCCTCTAGCTATGCCACTGACCCCCCTCCCCTTCACCGTAGCTCACAATTTTGGTGCTGCTGAATTGTAGGGGGAGATTACAAATTTTGGAGAGTAGCCGCAGTCAGTGAGGACAACACTGGATGGATAAGGGGTCTTCCTCAGAAGAAGGGAGGGCACCAGGATGAGGTCTCTTGTTATCTGGTGTGCTCCCTGGGGCATTTGGTGGGCTGCTGTGAGATACAGGAAGCTGGACTAGATGGGCCTATGGCCTGATCCAGTGGGGCTGTTCTTATGTTCTTAACTACAATTCCCAGAATGCCTTGCAGGTCTCTTGTTATCTGGTGTGCTCCCTGGGGCATTTGGTGGGCCGCTGTGAGATACAGGAAGCTGGACTAGATGGGCCTATGGCCTGATCCAGTGGGGCTGTTCTTATGTTCTTAACTACAATTCCCAGGAGGCCTTGCATGTCTCTTGTTTTCTGGTGTGCTCCCTGGGGCGTTTGGTGGGCCGCTGTGAGATACAGGAAGCTGGACTAGATGGGCCTATGGCCTGATCCAGTGGGGCTGTTCTTATGTTCTTAAGAAGCCATTTCTTAGGTTCAACCTTGGGTTCTGTGGTTTTATCCGTGAAGAAGGAGAAGGAGGACCTCAGGCAGCCTCTTGACCTTCTTTCTCTTTGATTTGGGGATTACAACCTAGTAATCCTGTCCTCGCTTGAGGTGAACTATTTAAATGGCAGTGTTCATGTTGTCTCCCTGAGTATCAAAGAGAAGGTGTGCGCGGCTGAAGAAGAGGCAGGTGGAGAGGGGATCCCAGCTGTACTTGGCGCACCGAAGCTGTTGAAGTGCAGGTGGTAATAAACACAGAAATTATGACATGGTGGCTGGTCTAGCCCCGGGTCACCAAACACCACATCAGCCCTTCAATGGTCAGCCTTGCAATGGGGGCATGGATGATTAGTTTTGCTATTCAGCGATTCCAGAAAGGTCTATTATTAAACCAGGTCTTGCACCACAGAAGGGCCAAGTGGGGCACTGGTTTGAACCTCTACAGGGGCCGTCGGTCAAGCTTCGGATCCTGTGCGCTGTCCAGGGGAGGGGGGAGGCCAAATATTTCCCCTGACCCTTCCATAAGCCTACCAGTCCCCAGGGGGTCTCCTCAGACATGCACCAGCTCAAGTCCGAGGAGATAAAGTGGGAGTTGCTATGAAGTTGCCCTCACCAAGTGCCACTCCCTCTGCCCTCCGTCATGCCTCCAGGCTTCCACCACATTCCTCCCTACTTGCCCCATCCGACCCCCTGCCAACTATACCTGTCCGTGGGCCTTGCTTGTGTCACTTCCACATGCAGGTCAATTCGGCCTCTCTGAAAGTCTTCTAGACCCACACAGCTGCCAGAACACAAGTTTGTGATGGCCGTAATTCAGTTCCGGCAGCAATGAGGCCCTTGAAGATTGACCTGTTGGACATCTATTAGTTTAAATGCACCATATGTCTGATGGAGGGTTCCGTCCTCCACGAATTTCGACTTGAAAACTATAGGAGAAAACAACTTACAGTTCACTTGTCTCAAGTGTAATTTAGCTTGACACGTTGTATTGCTACCTGGTGGTAGGGATCCAGGGGTCCCACACATACCACAAGGTATCACCTAAGTAGCAATGGTGGTCTTAGTGGCACTGGTTGAGAAACACTGCTCCAAGCTTCCTGTTCCACTGGGGAGCCTCTTCTCTGTGCCCCTGATTGCTCCCATTTTGGTGCCAGACAACCGTGACTGCCCAGAAATCTGGGCCCAAACCCTGCTGGGGCGACCGAACCTGGAAGCAACTGGCCGGTGTGAAGAACGGCATAATGGTGACCTTTGTTCACCTGGGGGACGGATCGCAGTGGGCACCAGGTCCGGTTTGGCGGCCACCGCTCTAAAACAGGGGTGGCCAAACCGCGGCCCTGGGGACACTTGCGGCCCTCGAGGCCTCTCAATGCGGCCCTCAGGGAACCCCCAGTCTCCAATGAGCCTCTGGCAAAGGAAAGGCCAGCCTTGCTTTGTGCAAGGCCTTTTATAGGCCTTGAGATATTGCAAGACCTTCATTCATTCATATAAGTTCATCTTTAATATATTCACTTATGTAAACATATGTAAATTTATTCAAATTTTAAATGTAAATTAATTCATTTTTCCCCCTGGCCACCGACATAGTGTCAGAGAGCTGATGTGGCCCTCCTGCCAAAAACTTGGGACACCCCTGCCCTAAAGCATCCCTGTGTGGGTCTGTGTGCTGGTACCACCAGCAGCTTCGACAGAGAAGGAGGCTTGCCATGCCCTCTCAAGAGCGATCTCCACAAGACACCCCCTTGTATCCCCCCAAATCTGGGGCACGGATGTGTCCTTGTGTTATTTGCTCCCCTGTGCAATTACATAAAACAACTCGTATGTGTGACATTCTCGTGCTTAAGGCCTTGTTCCTATAGAAGTGTCAAGAAGGGGCACGGAGCCAACTTGAAATGAGAGAGGACAGGCAAGCCCACCTTTTAATGTCCCAAAATGAAAGGTTTTGTTCTGCCCACCAGGCATATCCGCCGTTCATGCTTCGGAGAGTCAAGTCACAACCCGTCTCCGCAGTCTCAGGCGTGGCAATTTTGACTCTCTGGGGCTGACTCATCCTCTGAAGCGCAGAAACAAACCAGATAAATTCTCCTCCCCTTCAGCTCAGCTCCAGTTGAACTTCTTGACTGCCCTTGGTCTTCAGAGCTGCCCACCACGGATGGTAAGTCTGCTTTTTGGAACCTCTTCTGTCCGGGTAGAAAGAGGAGGTTCTGGAATCTGGGTCCTATCTGTCATGGGTTCTGCTTTGGTGTGTGTCTGCTGCTTGCTCGTGAGAAGGCATTGGTGTAGAGAAGGGCTCTCACCTTCGCTACATGCTCCACGTTTTCATGTGCCACTGACCCCAAAGGGCTGGGTGGTTGGCCCGACCCACGTCCCTCCAGGGAGGAAGAGGCTTTGATTTTTGCCGCTGCCCCCAAATCTCTCTGCACTGTCCTTGCCTAGCCCGTGCTGCTTTCTAAGGAACTGACTCCCCCCCCCCCACTCACCCACCGTCTAAAAGAGTAGTGGGACCAACCAGGCTGTAATCCCTGGGGCATTTGGTGGGTCGCTGTGAGATACAGGAAGCTGGACTAGATGGGCCTATGGCCTGCTCCAGTGGGGCTGTTCTGATGTTCATAGCTTCAGGCAGTGCAACCTCCGGACTGCATCTCCTGCCTAGGCAGATCCCGGTTCTTGCACTACGCAACCCCTCAATGTTCAATGCGGGTGTTTCTTTTCCTTCAATGGTCCCTTCCTGACTTCAGATCTTTCTCCATCACTCTCCTCCGCAGTCGAGCAGTCGCCGCCCTCCCTCATTTGTTGTTTCAGGATCACCTCCCTCTTCCCAAGGCATGCCATGGGGCCACGAGTGCAAGTTCATAGGGGCCACGTCCAACTTGCCTGCATCCAGTTGTCTTAATCGCCCACGCTCCCGACTGGAGTGATTGATGGAACCAGCTCTGTGGGGACTCCCGGGATGAAGGGTTTTGCATCATCATCCGTGACGGCAGGGTGCGATCAACAGGAAGTAGGTCCTGGCACCAGAGTGCCTTGACTCCAGCGCCTGAAATTTCTCTTTCAATTCAATTTCTATCCAGAATACATTAGCTCAACTCTGCCTCTTCCTTGTTCCTTCCTTTGATTCTCTGCCACTTTCAGACCTTCTACTCCATCCCGGATATGGAAGCCCAATCCCATTTTGACCCAGAACCTGAAGACTTGTGGAAGGCTCAAGAAAGTCCTTCCTAGAGGTACGAATGACTCAAATCCACCTTCTGCCCACCTCTGAATAACCCAAAGGCAAGTCACGATGCTTCACCCAGCTTGAATGGCACTAGCACAGTAGCTCCCAACCTGTGGGTCAGGACCCACTGGTTGGCTGCAACCCAATTTTGGGTGGGGCGCCAAAGGGTGATGGAAAGATCAGCGAACTAAGGCTGCAATCTTAGGCACACTATTCTAGGTAAGTAAGGAGTAAGTGTCATTGTGTTCAATGGCACTTCTGAGTAGATGCACATGGGATTGTGTTGTAAGTGCCTCAAGTCCTGAGGCTATTGAAAAAAACAGTACAGCCCTGTACTGTAGCTGCTAAGAACCCCGTAAAGAGCTCAGTTCCTGCAGTTTGCACTGTGAAAATATTTTTGTTCTCCCCCCCCCCTTCCATTAAAGATTATCTGCAAGCATTCAGATGTCTTCTGGGTCATTCATTTCTTCTGCTTCTAATTTTTGTGCCTGTGATCCTGAGGATTTGACTCAAGTTAATGGGGTTTCTTCAATTTCCATTTCACCCCACGGTCTCCCCTCCTCTGTGGAGCCTGCTGGATCGGTTCACTGGGTGGGACAAACATGGCTGGCTTCCACGCCATGATCTCCCCTTCTCCGTTTGTATGGGACACAATTTCCGTGCTTGCCATGGGCGCCCTTTTCCCTAGCCACACCACTGGGGTCAACCAAAAACACTGATTCCCCAACAAATTGGCCAGCTGGACACCTGAAGAGCTGGGCACCTGCTGTCCAAATCTATGACTGACAGCCCAATTGTAACCAAATTTCCAATGCTGTTGCAGCCCACAAAGCAGCCCCAAGGGAAGAGACAAGCATTACTTTACCTTGAGGATGACCCTTTGACTGCCCCCCCCAGGATGCACACCCTGTTGGCAGGGCTGCGTTGGCGCCAGAAAGTTGGTCGAGCTGCTTGCCCTGCCAGCCTGTATTTCTGAGATGAAGCAACTTGTGCTGCGACAAACACCACCCCAAAGATTTATTGGGAACAGTGCGTCGACCCAAAATTAGGGTGCGCAGCTAGCCCAGCCTTTGCAATGTTCTGGAAGGCCTTGTCCCTGTTGGTGGAACTTCTCTGGTGCCAATGCTCTCAACAACCCAGCCCGTGCATAATGAATTTGGCACTGCAAGGCTGACTTAGTCTTTGGAAACAGGGCAAGAAACAGTGCAGGCGTGTGTGTCCATGTCCCCCCACACCCGTATCCTCAGAAGGTAGGTTCCAGCCGCCCCCGTGGATACAGAGAACCTTGGATGGCTGCGGGCTCTACAAAAGTCCCCCCATCAGGCCAAGGAGGTATCTCCCAGAATGGGTCCCCCTCCTGGCCCCTCCTCTGAACTCCACCCAGGCCTCTCACTGACCGCACCTGTCTCTCTTAGGGCGCAATCCTAGCCAAATTCCTAGTCATGACATAGCTGGGCCAGTGGGGCATGTGCTGCATCCTGCAGCTGGGGGGCAGTCATGGGGGCCTCCTCAATGTAAGGTTGAAACTCAAACAGACTTTTATTGGCATGTAGTACGTAAGGCAGTGTTTGTCCCCTTACCTCGAAGTTGCATTAGGTTCAAACTCAAACTCAAACAGACCTTTATTGGCATATAGTACGTAAGGCAATGTGCCGTGGGAATGGAAGGATGTCCCATGTCAACACTGGTACTTAAAATGATAAGGAAGGCCAGTTCTATGCTTAGGATCATTAGAAAAGGTATTGAGAACAAAATGGCTAATAGTATAATGCCACTGTACAAATCGCTGGTAAGGCCACACCTGGAGTATTGTGTCCAGTTCTGGTCACCGCATCTCAAAAAAGACATCGTGGAAATGGAAAAGGTGCAAAAGAGAGCGACTAAGATGATTACGGGGCTGGGGCACCTTCCTTATGAGGAAAGGTTATGGCGTTTGTGCCTCTTCAGCCTAGAAAAGTGGCGCCTGAGGGGGGACATGATTGAGACATACAAAATTATGGAGGGGTGGACAGAGTGGATAGAGAGATGCTCTTTACACTCTCACGTAACACCAGAACCAGGGCACATCCACTCAAATTGAGTGTTGGGAGAGTTAGGACAGACAAAAGAAAATATTTCTTTACTCAGCGTGTGGTTGGTCTGTGGAACTCCTTGCCACAGGATGTGGTGATGGCGTCTGGCCTGGACACCTTTAAAAGGGGATTGGACAAGTTTCTGGAGGAAAAATCCATTATGGGTTACAAGCCATGATGTGCATGTGCACCTCCTGATTTTAGAAATGGGCTATGTCAGAATGCCAGATGCAAGGGAGGGCACCAGGATGAGGTCTCTTGTTATCTGGTGTGCTCCCTGGGGCATTTGGTGGGCCGCTGTGAGATACAGGAAGCTGGACTAGATGGGCCTATGGCCTGATCCAGTGGGGCTGTTCTTATGTTCTTATGTTCACTGCGACTTAACAACGTAAGAGAGAGTCAAATTCCAGGCAAGACCCAAATGATTCAGGTGCAGAAGGGAGCATGTTGGGGTGGACAGGGATTGGCCACTGGGGTCACCTGATTGGCTGCATCGGCAAACTCAAACTGCAATATAGATGGTGCCCTTGAAAGGCTGGTGGGAGAAATGAGCCCTGATTGGAGACACAAGCACTCCCCTGACCACTCTCCACTGGGTCAAACCCAGGCAGGCCTGGCCCATTCATGAGGCTGTTGCATCAGGCAGGGTTTGGGTGGCTGAGTGGTGTTCTTCTCCAACCAATTTCCACAGGGTCAAACCTGGGCAGGGCCGGCCCTTTCATGAGGCCAACTGAGGCTGTTGCATCAGGCAGGGGTTGGGTGGGAGGGTGGGGCTCCTCTCTGACCACATTCCACTTGGTCAAAACTGGGCAGGGCCGGCCCATTCATGAGGCCAACTGAGGCTGTCGCATCAGGCAGGGGTTGGGTGGGTAGTGCCCTTCTCTGACCACACTGTTGTTTGGTACTTTCTGTTTAGCTGGTGAGCTTCTACCATATATGAACAGGAAATTGAGGGGAGGGGGACACAAAACACAAGAGGCAGTTGCTTTGCTGCAGTAAAGATTTAATGACAAAGGAAGAACTCGGCAGACATTGCTTGCGACTTCCAAGGAAGAGAAGCACAAGAGGGAAGCAGCGACACTTGGCACCACCCCAGCCAACTCAAAGGGAAGCCTCCTCAAGGGGTCACAAACAGGATTTGTGTAGGACTTGAGGGCATCCCCTTGGCTTTGACCACAGGATGGTCTCTGCCTCTGCACAAGGGAGGGGATCTGAGCAGAGAGGAAGCAAAGCACAGTGGGAAAGAGCAAAGGTTTGTAGCAAGATCACGGCCATGGCTGTTGGAGTTGCTGAGCACCCCATCAACGGAGGGGTCGGACGAGGGGCGCTCAGCCCTTCCAGCAGCCAGGCCTGCGAGGTCGTCATCCGTAAACCCGGGTCATGCACATTGGTGGCCGGTGGATCCTGGAGGGGGGGGCCTTTCACCTAGTAGTAGGTGCCGCGTAACCTGCGAAGGAATCCTGAGCCACTGGAGCGGTAACCACCGTTTAATCCGCCACCACTGCAGGCTGAGTATCCCCCCACGCGGGCTGGCTCACAGGAGGCGGAGAGGATGGCTCCCGGAAGGGTGATCACGACGGGAGCGGGCTGGATCATAATCTCCGACGGTGGAATCTGGTTGACGCAGCCCACGTTGGCCCCGGCGAGGATGCCCAGGCTGCTGGCTGACACGGATCCACCTTCACCGCCCATGGAGAGGCCCCCACTGCCCACGGAGAGGCCTCCACAGGGCGAGCAGCAGGAACTCAGGGAGCCAAGGCCTCCAATGGGGTAGGAAGAGGAAGAGCTAATCGGTTGGATGCAGGAGGGGGTGACGCAGGATGGTCCACAGGGGGGGCAACAGGACATCTTGGAGTGATGGATGGAGTCTGCAGGGGCAGTATTTGGGGGTGGAGGAAGAAGAGAAGGAGGAGTTAAACAGGGGCATTGCAAAGGGCATAAGAACATAAGAAGGGTCCCAATTTGGGGCTTATCCCCTTCATGGATCACTGCCTTGTCGTGGCGAAGGGGCTTGAGTTACTCAGTGAGGCTCTGAGCTATGCCAGGGAGGGGCACCCAAGATGAGAGAGGTCATAGCGGAGAACTCTGACCAAACAGGATCCACTGGAGAACTTAAGAACATCAGAACAGCCCCACTGGATTAGGCCAAGGGCCCATCTGGTGCAGCTTCCTGGATCTCACATCGGCCCACCAGATGCTTCAGGGATCACACCAGTTCACAACCTGCATCCTGGTGCCCTCCCCTGCCTCTGGCCTTCTGAGGTAGCTTACATCAGGATCGTGACCACAATTTCAGAACATCAGATCTTTCCTGCCCAAGGGAGACCCCCAAGTAATTTTGAAGGAAGCAAAATTAGCTTGATCAGACCTGTGGGAAATTTCTCAGGGGTCTTTCTGTACAGACCAGCTTGGACTCTTAAAACCCCAATCCTATGCATGCCTACTCAGAAGTAAGTCCCATTATAGTCAATGGGGCTTACTACTGGGCAAGTGTGGAAAGGGTGGAATGCAGTCTGAGAAGGTGTTAGGATGCTCTACTGCTATTCCTATTCAAAAAGGAGACTTGGGGGTGAAGAAAGGGAGAGAGGGAGTGAGTGAGTGAGAGAGGGAGAGAGAGAGAGAGAGAGAGAGAGAGAGAGAGAGAGAGGTGTAGAAGTCTTGCAAGCATTCAACAGTAGGACCTTAAAATATTGAACACCCTCTAAGGTTTGCAAGTGGAATTAGATAGATAGATAGATAGATAGATAGATAGATAGATAGATAGATAGATAGATAGATAGATAGATAGATAGATAGATAGATAGATCATGACAGCCACAAACTTGTGCCCGGGATGCGAAGTCTTGTGAGACATGGAAGCATAGTTTGACCAACCTTTGCAAAAGTTAGACCCAATTTGAGGTTGGCCCTTAGGTTCCTCCTGCATCCTGGGGAAGGAGAGAGAAAGAGAGAGAGAGAGAGAGAGAGAGAGAGAGAGAGAGAGAGAGAGAGAGAGTATTCTACTATTCTACTACACCAAAGAGCCTGTCTCCGGACCTTCCTTGGGGAAGGTCAGGAATATTTTGAATATTCCTATTCAAAAAGGAGACTTGGGGGGTGACGAGAGAGAGAGAGAGAGAGAGAGAGAGAGAGAGAGAGAGAGAGAGAGAGAGAGAGAGAGAGACCAGACATCTTCAAGGAGCTTTCAGAGAGGCATCATTCCACTTACCAAGCTTTCAGAAGAGGCGTTGAGTGAAGCGGGAAGAGCAGATGGAGGAGTCTGGAGTTGTGAGTCCTTTTATACTGTTGAGGACTCCTGAGTCAGGCCCTCAGAGCAGAAAACTGTCTGGATGCGCCCCACCCCAAGGGACCCTGCCTATTAATTTTGGCATGCCTCCGTTTTCAGCTCTCTGTAATTGGATGCTAATATTACACCCTGAGCGCAATACCGTAGTCTTTCGAGACTGAAGGTTGCCAACAACCATTACACCCTGCCAGTCCCTTGTCATTATTATTATCATTAGTAGTTGTAGTAGTAGTTGTAGTAGTAGTAAGAATATTTATTCGCCGTGGTTCAAGGCCACTTGTCCAGCCCATCTTTCCTGTGATGACTTCATCTCCTTCGGTCAGATGAAGGGAAACAAATAAACAAAAAAGCATCCCAAAGCACTCCAGGCACAGGCAAGGGAACCTCAGAGATTTGGAAGCCTTCCCCAGCATGTGTGAACCCCTGGGCCACCAGGGGTCAGTACTACAGAATCCCCCCCCACAGTCACACCTGGGGGGCTTTCAGTGGGTCGAGGAGGCCACACGCGACCTCTTCTGGTCCTCCGAAGGACATCTGAGGCACCCAGAAGGTCTAAAACCCACTTTTGTGATGTTTTGGTTCCTCAGAAGGTCTTAGAAACCCTCCCTGGGCCTTCGAACAGGGCCTCTGTACAGGGTGCCACAGGACTGGTGGCGCAGGGGAGTGGGTGACAGGTCTGCACTGCCTTGTGCCATGTCCCTTGCTCCACCAGGGCATGTGCAACCGCTGCCCCTCCCCAGGTATGCCAGGGCTCTCCTGGAACCCAAATCAGGAAGTATGAATTTTTTCCCACTCCCGGAGAGGTCAGCGTCTTAGTTTGCTGCAGCAAAATTAACCCTTCAAAAACCTTTGTTGAAATAAATAGGTTGCCTCAAAACACTTTATCAACAGTATAGGAAATGTATCTGAGTCCTTCCAGCTTCCCTGCATGTGCCTCGGAGTCCTCCACGAGTTACATTTTGGTGCCACCCTATAAAGCCTCTCTTGGGAATCTCTCCGTGGTCCGGTGGGTGGATTTGGCCAATCCTGGCTATCCATTTGAACCAGGATAAGAATATTTAAACAAGGAACATTGTGGAACGTGTCCAAGTGGGACATTGAGGGCTGGGCTCAGTGGTAGAAGTGATGCAGAAGACCCCAGACTCTGTATGTAGAAGATCCCTGGCTGGTTCCCTGGAACTATCTCTAGATGACAGCTGGGAAATCTCTAAACCTGGAGAACCGCTAGTCACACAGGCTACAGTCCTACCCATGCTTTCCTGGGAGTAAACCCCACAGACTATAATGGGACTTACTTCTGAGACTTTATATGTAGAAGATCCCAGGCTCACTCCCTGGAACTCTCTCTAGATGACAGCTGGGACGGATCTCAAATCCTGGAGAACTGCTAGTCACTCTGGCTACCATCCTACCCATGCTTTCCTGGGAGTAAACCCCACGGACTATAATGGGACTTACTTCTGAGTAGACATGCCTAGGCTTGAGCTCTAAGGAAAAGAGTTAGATGGGTAAAAGGTCTTTCTCAGAAGGAAGTTTCTTAGAATTGATTTATAAACTGGATTACGGTGGAATATGTGTGGTGGGGACCAGGAGCCTGGATGCCCCTTGACCTCTTTGATTTCTTTGTTGCTCTTTGATGTGGGGAAGCCAAACTGCTGTCCTGTCTTGAAGAGCTGTTAAGTGGCACTGATTCACATTGTTTGTCCTGAATATTAAAGAGACGGTTTGTGCGGTTGAAAGGAAGAAGGTGGGAAGGGAACCCAGCTGTTAATGACACACCGAAACTGTTGAAGACCGGACTGTAATAAAAGCAGAAATTATTACCTGGCTCACCACAGCTGCTTGTAAACATCCATGGATAGCCTTGGGCCACAAAACACTGCACCAGACCTTCAATGTCCACCCTGCGCAACAGGGGCATGGAGGACTCTTTCAGTTAATTAGCTATTCCAGGAACCACCGTGGATTCCATGAATCCATGAATTCGTCAGGTGTCACGGGAGGGCCAACCGGGGCACGCTGGCTGGAGCTTCAGAACCTCTACAGGGAACAAGCTTTGGACCCTGTGCACTGTCCAGGGAGGGGAAAGGGGGATTATTTTCCCTTACTCCTCCATAAACCTACCAATGGGTCTTCTTGGACCTGCACCACCTCTTCAAGGAGGCAAAGCAGGAGGGCACGTTGCTATGAAGTTGCCCACACCAAGTGCCACTCTGTCCAATCTTCGTCATGCCTCCAGCCTTCCCCCATTCTATCCCACTGTGCCCTTTTTCTCCCTATGTGCCCCACTCTGATCCCCTGCCAAACTATCTCCTAAGGTGGGCCTTCCTTGCCCCACCTCCACATGCAAGGCCTCTCTGGATGTGTTCCGGACATTTCTGGGGGAGTCATTTAGGGGGGATCATGTAGTTCTGGAGAACTGGAAAGCTAAGAACACGCTTGATGCACATGTCAATGTTTTGGGGTCAAGAAGTGAGCCGTGCATGCTTAATTTTCTGGAATAGATATGCTCCAAACTAGGTGGTGAGATAGTTTCTGTGACTTAAGATACACATAAAGCTTTAACAACATTGCACATCTTCATAAAGGTCTGCATCCTGTCCCGTTGGGTTTGTTGACTGTGCACTGGGCAGTTACTCAATAATAAAGGAGAGATATATCTGAGTCTAAGCTGCTTGTGTCTTCAGTGTGTGATATCTCCAGATCAGACATCCAGGAGAAGGGCTGGTTCCCCAAGGAGAGGAAGACTTTTCTTCCCTGCTGTACGAACTTGTTGGGCACAGCCAGTTTGATCCATGTTTAAATTAGTGTACTAATTTCTAGCAGGCAACTTACAGCCCAAGCCCAGCTCAGCATAAATTGACTTAATGCGTCTTATTCCCAGATAAGTGTGTACAGGATTGTAGACTTGGCCTTGTAATGTCCCAAAATGAAAGGGGAAAACAGGGCGTGATGATCATAATTTGTATGGTTCTCAAAAGATGATGATTACAGGACATGAAAGGTCCGAGGTGGATTTGCTTTGTAATTCATAAACAGAAGTTTCCACAAGCCAGGGATGGATCTTGCCCTATAGGCTCTTCAGAAACTGTATAAAAGTCCTGTCCTGGTTGGAACCTACTGCAGCTTTCCTTGCTTTCTCTTGAGTCTCTCGTTCTGCTTCTCTGGTCAGTAAGTTGGATTTAACTCCCTATTCATTCCTGGTCTTGTGAGCATGAGATGTGGTTTGGCAGACCTCGTCAAAGTGGCACTTGGTCACACAGACGTCCCACACTTCTTGAAAGTGAATATGCCTGTTGTGTTTTCTGGAGATGATCAAGAGCAACGGGTTCACGGGCCACTGGAACCGGGGCTATTGGGTTCCAAGACAAGACCCCAAATGGTCAACTCAGGTTGGTCAAGTCCACGTGAATTCTTAGGGCACAATCCTAACCAACTTTCCAGCACTGACATAGCTGTGACATTATGGCGTGCACCACTGCATCCTGGAGTGGGGAGGCATTCAAGGGGGCCTCCTCCAGGTAAGGACATGTTTGTGACCTTACCTTGGGGCTGCATTGCGGCTTGGTCAGGGCCAGAAAGTTGGTTAGGATTGCGCCCTCAGTCAACACAGATCCAAATGGTTTGGCCAAGGCTCTGATGGAAACTGGGTGAATTCCCAGTAAATCCCATTAGAAAAAAAAATGGAGAATGAACTTCATAAATACCCTTAATGTGTTCTTTGAAAGTGCAGTCTCTTGGGGTGTTTTAATACCCCAATAGGTGTTTTGATGCCAACTGCGGTAGGAAAGTTCCTCCCAAGACAGGATTGGGGGTTGTTTGAAAGGGTTTGGTTCTGAGATCATCTGTGTAAGGAAACTAGATGTGGGATAACTTTTCAAAAGATAGATAGATAGATAGATAGATAGATAGATAGATAGATAGATAGATAGATAGATAGATAGATAGATGGGGAAAGAAAGGTGATCAGCTGACTCTTCATTGTTAAGGGAAAGATTCTTTAATGAGTCCCAGCTCAACATTCCGGTTGTGAGTTGCGCGGGTTCCATCTTAGATACGCACACCTTTTTGGGGACCTTCACCCCTGCGCAGGTACGTTCCTTCACCTCTCTTGTGTCTTGCTCCAGGCTCACCTCCATCAGCTCCAACATGTTCAGCTGTTGCATGCCATCCTGTGCCGCCCCATCTGGGCCGGTCCTTCCCATTAGCGTGGAGTCCTGCGGCACCCCGGCCTGCGGCGTCAAGTGCGGCTCCATCGCTCCGCTGTGCGTCCAGCCTTCCTGCGGCATCTCGTGTGGCTCCATCGCTCCGCTCTGTGTCCAGCCTTCCTGCGGCATCTCGTGTGGCTCCATCGCTCCGCTGTGCGTCCAGCCTTCCTGCGGCATCTCGTGTGGCTCCATCGCTCCGATGTGCGTCCAGCCTTCCTGCGGCATCTCGTGTGGCTCCATCGCTCCGCTGTGCGTCCAGCCTTCCTGCGGCATCCCCTGTGGCCCCATAGCCCCACAGTGCTGCATCCCGTCTCCCTGCCTTCCGCAATGCACCATGCCCTGTGGGCCAATTGGTCCCTTGTGCAGTGTTCAGTCTTCCTGCATCCCCACCTGCACCATCCCCTGTGGACCCATCTCTCCGGTGTGCAGCGTCCAGCCCTCCTGCATCCCCACCTGCTCCATCCCGTCTTGCCTGCCCTCCTGCACCGTCCCCTGCGGACCTCTCCTCCCAGTGAGCGGTGGCTCGTCTTGCAACGTCATCCCACTCAGCCGTGTCCCGTCCTGCATCCCCTTCTAAACCCCCAGGGAGGGCTCTCTGTGGGTTCCTGGTCAATATGGAATTGAAGTCTTTGCTATGGATTCTGGCTAAGCGTACGGATGTTGGCGATCCAATGTGTGGGGGATTTGGAGTTCTAACTCCCACCAGTAGCTTCTATGGGGACTCGTCACCTGTGCTGTTCAATGGTGTGTTGACTTTGCTTCTTGACTGGCTTTCCTCTCTTCATTGGGGTCTAGAGCTATCCATTCTTCCCCAAACCACCCTTCAAAAGTCCCATTTGCTTGTGTTAGACTCAGACGCCTCACTGTTGGTTGTTCCTCTTCCAAACCCTCTGCATGACCCTTGTGGATGTTCTTTCTCTATGAACTTTATTTTCCCTTTTAATAAAGTCTGTTCTACTGCACCAAAGAGCCTGTCTCCTGACCTTCCTTGGGGCTGGGAGTGGAAATCTCAAAAAAGCAAGAACCCAAACACATCTCATAGGGTTTCCTCTCCAGGAGACGCATCAGAGCTTCCAAGGGAAGAGGGCCGCAGCCCAGGCCCTTGTGAAGACTCCCAGAGGCTTCCTGCACAGCCCCAGCACTGATTCCTTTTGATAACGTGCAATTCAAGGTGACTGTCCGCCCTGGAGCGTTCCCATTGCTTCCAACAAATTGCATCTTTATACAGGTACACCTCAGTAAGAGTAATTAAAACTGTAATTATTAGA
This sequence comes from Tiliqua scincoides, assembly GCF_035046505.1. NCBI lineage: Eukaryota > Metazoa > Chordata > Lepidosauria > Squamata > Scincidae > Tiliqua > Tiliqua scincoides. The sequence continues at coordinate 5,930,620 of NC_089835.1, forward strand.
GAGTGAAGATAATTGGCGGGCAGGCAGGTGTTCTTCAGAAGTTGGCATGGGTAGCCTCAGAGCATTATGTGCAACATGACTTCTAAGCCAATGATTAAAAGGTGGCAGCCCTCCCCTTACCTGCGCTGGAACAAGCAGCCAGGC